>NW_021598742.1:93580-96366 GCF_001605985.2 Dendrobium catenatum
TTTTTTTATAATTAATTATAATTAAGATTAAATTTAATTAATCATTAATTAATTAAAATAATTAAGTATAATTATTATAATTAACTAAATATAATTAATTATAATTAATCTCAATTAATCATAACTAATAAATATTAATTAACTTTAATTACTTAAAATTAATTAATAATAATTAATTATAATCAATCATTTATAAATTATAATTAAAAAAATTGACTTTAATTAAAATAATTATAATCATTCAATTATAATTATTTAATTAAAATTGACTATAGTTAATACAATAATTATAAATAATTAAGATAATTAAAATTGATTATGATTAATTAACATTAATCTTAATAAAAAATTAATTAAAATCTTCTCTCCCATTTCTCTGGTTCGGCATACACGAGATTTGGCCGAAGAAGAGTGCTAATGGGAGAAAATTACCTTCACGGCGAGGAGCTCCCGTCGGTTACTCTGATCAGATAGGAAGAGAAGACGTCGGAGGAACGAAGTCGAGCGGCCAGAAGGAGCTGGAGAAGCACTGGATGGGGAGGAAGTTAACCCCACAGCCCGCGAGCTCCTGTTTTGGCTTCCGATCCAAGAAGAAGGGAAAGTCTTCGGAGGAGCGGGGTCAAACGGCACGAAGGAGGAGTCGGAGAGGCAGCGGGCTCCCTCTATTTCTTCCGATCAAGATGTCAAAACTTTCGATTTCACGGCAGGCGAGCTCCCGTTGCCTCCAATCAAAATGTCGTGACTTCTGATCGACTGGAAGGAGGAGTCGTCGGAGCGGGTCGGACAACGTGAAGGAGCCGAAGGAGTGAGTGAGAGGGATATGAGGTCGGTCTTTGAGAGTGGAAGAGGAGCTTGGGATCTTGCGTGTGTGAGGGAGAGATGTCGTGGAAGCTGGAGTGCGAATGGAAGAAGCAGCCGTGTGAGGGAGCTCGCGGCTTCTATTTAACGACGCCCGTGGTCGTTCGATCGAGGCGACGTCGCAGGAAACCTGGGAAGAGACACGAGTCCAGCGGCTCCAGCAGGATTTCGGGCGGGATTTCGGGATGCGACTCAAACGGCGCCGCGTACAGCTGGATTTGCGGCAGAATTTGTGGATCTATCGGGCACAAGGCATGTACACGGGATTTTCTTTTTTTTGTTTCCTTTGGATATAACATACAGGTCAACACTAGCTTCTCCTACGAACTCACTAAGAGAACGTGGAGGTTTGCACTCACAAAGAGAGCATGAAATGTCAAATTTTCATTCATAAAAAAACTAACTATTACATGAGAAAATGACCATATAAATAGGCCTCAAAATGACAAAGAAAGTAAAAGACTAAAATACCCCTTGGGCTACAATAGCTACCAAATACCCATAAGGGCAAAAACATAAAATAAAATAAACTACTACATAAAATGATGAAAATACAGATCATGATCGTGGCCGTCGATCTTCGGCATCTCCTGAAGGTACATGTGTCGAAATCGCTGCTGATGTTCCCATCATTCTCCCCAGGTGGGAGAAAACTCGGCTCTGCCGAGTAGATATCTATGGAGCCCTCGTACAACTCTAGGAGATCTGGGTCTAGGCTCTGTAGCTCGTCCCTGTCAATCCAAGTATCCTCTATCTCCGGTGTCCCTTTCCAAGGAACTAGGTATCTTCGGCGCCCACCTTCCTTTGTAGAAATGACCTCATCATCTAGTATTGCTTCGATCTTCTCCGCTATAGGTGAGTAAGGTAAATTGGGGAGTGGAGCTGGGTTGGGGATCTCACCAGGTGGGGTCACACAAGGCTGATTTAAGGAGTGGATTTTGGGGTTAAAATTCAGGTCCTTCCAAGGTTATTAGATCTTCTATATTAAATGTAGGATTCAAGTTAAAGCCTCAAGAGAGGTCCAATACGTAGGCATTACTATTAACCTTTGATATTATCTTAAATGGTTTGATGTTTTGAGCATGCAGCTTATTTACGGCGCCCGGAGAAAAAGCTCTAGGCGGACCCGTACCATCACAAAGTTTCCAACTTTGAAATCTTTGGATCTTCTTTTGTTATCAGCAATAACTTAAAAATGGGTGTTACTTTGTTCAATTTTCTTATTAATTTCGTTGAGTAACTCCTCAAGGTGAAATGCAGATGCAAATGCAAGAGATCGAGTGTGCATGATGAATGACAAGACTCATGAGCTTACAAAAGTTTAAAACATAGACAAATAGGAAGACAACAGACCACAAAACACATACACAACATACTAACTCACACGAACACATGGCTAGAAAAAAGGTGGATGAGTCACGAGAAGAGGGGTCTAAAGTGTTTGGTCTTTGCTATTGGAGCCTAAATCCAGGTTCCCATTGATGAGGGCATCAAATTTCGCCATGTGTACCGTCGCCGGGGACGACGATCGACGGCCCTGATTCAGAGCCTTTATCTTTGATGCTTAGTTATTTTCTTTTATTAGTTATTTCATGTTTCCGTTTGTACCCCTATGAGGGATGTTTCACTTATTGTAGCCCAAGGACATTTGTGACTTTATGCTTTTATTTTCTTGTAAGCCTATATATAAAGGCTTGTATCATTGTATTGGATTATTGCTTAATGAATGAAAATTTCCTCCATATTGTTCTCTTGGTGAGTGCAAGAAAGATCTCTTGGTGAGTTCTTCTTCTTGATATCTCTTTGTGAGTTATCAATTTTATTTTTTTCTTTTTGTGTTTGCTCATTATCTCTTCCCCACGAGTAGTCCACGCTTCCTTCATCCAAACCCTAGCCGCCGCCCCTAGCTGGATCCCCCCCCCAAGCCA
>NW_021598742.1:96593-183933 GCF_001605985.2 Dendrobium catenatum
GTTCCCGAATGAAATTTCGGGTTTGAGTACGACGAGCAAGGACGAGTAGACATCCTCCGGTCCCCTTTCTTTGACGTCGGATTCGACTTCGACGACACCGTTGAGGAATATTTGGCCCGGATCGTACCCACCTTGATAGAGACCGTCGACGATCATTTTTCGGTGTACACTTGGATCGTCAAAGGACGTCGCTTTGCAACACCTCCACAACCCGCGCCGACCTCTTCATCCCTACGGATCTACGGCGCCGTCGCCCTAGGAGTGATCTCCTCCATCGTGTGGTTCTTCTTCTCCCAACGAGCCTAGTAGTAGGTAAATGAGAGTGGCCTCAAGGTGAGACAATCGCTTTGTTAACCTTGGGATTTTTGTTGTTCATTTCATTTGCTTTACGTTTATGAAAGTCGTTATTTTTCTCGGCCTTGCTAATTTATGTGTAAGTGCTTGCCTAGTCGTAGTTAACAATTGAGATTTCCGAAAAGCTTGAATTGGGAACAAGATTTAACTTGCAATTATCATACTTGGATAATCTTTTGTTAAGCTTCTAAATACAAATCCTGGATTTACATCATGTTACATCACCCATGGTTGGAAGAAAGGTGGAAGCATTGGAAGGGGAGATCGGACAAATGAAATCTGAAATTTCAGATATCCAAACTCAAGTTTCAGATATAAAAAAAAGAGGATATTTCAGTAATCCATGATAAGTTCAATTCAAAATTTTCCATCATGGAGGAAATGTTGAAGAAAGTGCTCTAGGACCAAACTAAAATATCACCGTCGGAGGTGAGGGAAGGCCCGACAACTAAGGAAGTGGGGAAAACCTTAAGTCGATCAGACGAATGGAAGATCAAAAGTTAGAGATTTTGGAGGGAATAGAAAAAATGCCTCCCCTAGGGCCCATTCCTAGGGAGGGTATGGGGAGAGGCGTGACGAGGTTGGGCATGAGTGGAGTGGTGTTGAATTTGAAAGAAGAAGGGTTGAATTTGAAAGGTAAGGACTTGATTATGATCGAAGAGGTGTCGAATTTGTAAGGAGAGGGGTTGAATATGATTGAAGGGGTGTTGAATTTGAAGGGAGAAGGTGGAATTGTGATGAAAGGTTTGAGTGCGAGCGGTGTAGGGATGATTGGCACAGTTTGGGGGAACCGCCCCCTTGGGAATGAGAAATTATGGAGGGAAACAGAGAGAACGGAGGCGATCCGAGGGTGAGGAAACTGAAGATGCCAATCTTTGAAAGGGAGGATGTGCACGGGTGGATCTACAAGGTAGAAAGATATTTCGCCGTCAATGGGTTGACAGAGGAGGAGAGATTGATGACAGCGGGCTTATGTTTGGAAGGGAAGGCTTTGGCTTGGTGCCTGTGGAGGGTTATGCGATGACCCATACGGAGTTGGAGGGAGTTCAAGGATTTCTTGGTAGAATGTTTTCGAACTGGCGAGGGAGGAGACTTCTACGAGTAATTATTCGTCTTGACATATGATGGTTCAATGATGGAGTACTGGGAGAGATTCGAGTATCTTGCTAGTCGATTGGACCGCCTTTCTTGAGACAGTGCTAGTGGAAAATTTTATGAAGGGAATGACACTAGAGATCTCGACAGCGGTTAGAGTAATGAGGCCTCTTGATTTGGGAGTAGTTATGGAGCTAGCTCAATTGGTGGAGGATCAGAGGCACCTGGAGAGAGAGACGAGAAGCAACAGCTCAGGAGGTTCAAACAGGAGGACCACCACATTTCTAGCACCTAAGGAGTCGACACTGGGTACTCTTCTGGAGACTTCGAAGGAGAAGACTGTAGGAGTAAGACCAGAGGACAACTTCAAGAAGCTCATAGAAACAGAATTACAGGAGAAAATGGCTAAGGGGCTTTGTTTCAGATGTGATGAGAGGTATGCGTCGGGGCTTATGTGTAAGGACCGAACTCTTCAGGTTCTTATCGTTTATGATGAAGAAGGAATGGAGGACGGTGTCGTCTTCCCACCTTGTGGACAAGATGGGTCTTTAGGAGGGGAGTATTATTTGACCGGTCCATACCGGACCGACTTATGAACAACAGTGGTAGAAGAATTCGCCTCCTGCATGCCGATTAAACTGAACGGAGCAAGATGAGCAGATTTGAAAGGTTTTGGAGAAGTTTAGGAGAGAAATTTGAATGTCAAGATTGTTTAGAGATTTCCTTTTGAATTGTATGCATTAAGTTGTTTGTTTTCCTAGGGTTAGGGCATCTTGAATTTGGCTGAAATTTGAGATTTCTTAGGTTTAAGTTTTTGGGCTCTAGCGGATTTGGGAGAGATTGATCCTCCTCTCGAATTGAGGATCAATTGTATCTTTTTATTTTCTTCCGGCAATTTGTGTTATTGCAATAAAATTCCTATTTTTCTCTGATTTTCCGTTGGATTTGTGGAAATTTCTCGCTGTTTTCTCGAGATTGATAGGTTTTCCTTGAAATCTTTAGGAGTTTTCTATCAGATACACTAGTGCTTTAACATGCTTTTTGGTGTTTTTTAAGAACCTCTAGTTCCTTGTTTACTTATATTTGTAAGTCAATAGGGAGGTTTCATGATAAGTCGGGATGTTTCATTATAAACCAGGCATCCATTTAGTTATTATCCTTATTAGGAATTTTTTATTCTTTCATTTGCTAGTTAGGGAAATTTAAAAAGAATGCTAAGAGTCATTCATTTTTTTTCTAAGAGTCATTCTTATGTCTCACCAAGTAGCTAGTTGCACTTTTGTTGATTTTTAGAGTTTCGTCATTGGGGACTAAGGTGTTTTGAAAGTTGGACCTCGAAGGGAGGCGTCATAGTTTCAAACCTCGAGTTACTTTGAACCTATGGAGGTCTTTTGGAAACTTTAGATTCCTTGGGAGATCACTATTGAGAATGCATGCTTATCAATGTGTTTGAAGAGTGTCAATGCATTGGCACAATTTTTATTTTATTGGCATTATCTTTGTCAAGTATCGTAAAGGTACAAGTCATGTCAACTCTATTGACATATTAACTATGTTCCCATGTTAGTTTTGTGTGGAATCTAATTGTGTTGATCAATCAGGTTGTATTATTGACTTAGACTTTAATTACATAGGCCATGTTTGACGAGGAGCTCGTTGGCAGGTCGCAGGGGGATAGCGCGCTCTTGCTCAAGGGTTCGGTGGCGAAGCCCTTGAATTTTTTTTCTTGTCCATACAACACTGCTGCGTCGTGGAACCCCTCTGAGATAGAGAGAACAATGCCGCAACGCTGTAGTTTATAGTGCCACGATCTATGATGTAACAACACTTCTCCTCAAATAAGCGTGCAGTATCCGACATATATTCGACACGACACGCATCCGACACACCTCCGACACATGTAGGATACGCCGAAAATGTGTTCGATTAAAAAATATTAAATACAAATTGGACATGTGTGTCTTAAATATTTTATGATTTTTTAAAATATAATTTATTGTATTTAAAAATTTTATTTATTTAAAGTATTAAAACTAAATTTATTATTTCCTATCAGCAACACTAAATCAATCGCCTGCACTCAATACCCCATTCATCGAATATTTTCATTTTCATTTCTCTTTGGCAGTTGCGACTTTGATTTCACAACAATGCCCGATGTCATCTCAACATTGAAGTCTGACATCGTTACAATATTGACGTTTCAAAATCATCTCAACATTAAAATCTGATATTATCTTGACATTGATGCTAGACACTAGCAATTTTTATATCCATAACTTGACAGTTCATCTTTGTCCAACGTCATCGTAACATTGATGACCAACACCTTCTCAACATCGACGACAGATACATTATTGACTTCGACGTCCGATACTTACTGCATAACATCGACGCTCGACTCTCAACAGCATGGTCTTCTCCTCTCTCTATTCTTAATACACGACATCCATGCCCAACGCTCGACATCATAATATTAATCATTTTAAACAAAAATTCTAGTTAAATGACTTATCATTTCTAAATTATTTTTAATATTATACTTATTCAATTTTTATACATTATTTTTTAAATATAAAAATCATAATACCATGTCCAACTCATTTTCCTATATTTTCAATAATTAACATGTTTCTTTTTCGTGTAATGTCGTATCCATATCGTCGTGTCCGTGTCTTTGCACCATAGGCCACGATGCTGCAAGACAGAGAAGTTAGTGCCAAGGCGTTATAGCATTGCGAGTCAGGTTGAGCAGTTTTTTCTTATTTCACTTGAAGGGTTGTATTATTTAGTGTATTTTAATGTGTTTCTTTGTCTGTTCTGAGTGTAGAACGGTGTGAGAAGTGAAGAGAGACAAGGAGAGAGAGTGAGAAGAGTGGTATGTACAATTTTTCATTTCCATAGTGGATTTCTTGGTGTGATTTGGCTCCGCAGTTTTTTTTTTTTTTTTTTTTTATTTCGAGTTTTTTTTTTTTTTTTTTGCTATTTCGAGTTTTTCTGCATTAAATTTTGGTGTTTTTTCATGTTTTTTTTCTTTTTCTTATTTGTTTCATTGCGTGGTTTTACTTCCCAACATCCTAGTATTGAAAAATAATTATATAAGTGAGATATGAGTCTATATCCTTGTAATTGAGGACACTTTTCTCCTTTATTTATTTCCTATTTCTATTCCCATGCATTCTTATGTATATACCTACATATTTTGTAGATCAGGGTAATAGAAATAGTTTCCCTCTAACATATTGTCAAAGCAATGTTGACTATGCCCTAGTCGTCCCTCTCTCTTCCATCGATCTCTTTTCACACAAATCCACCTACATGCACGTTCATTTGCCACTCATTAATCCCAAGCCCACGCCTTATTATTTTTCACTCGGTTCACAACTATGCATTCCCATCTGTGCTCACATAGATTCTATGCACCCATGCTCTCTTGCCTTGTGCTCTATGTTGTGCATGTGCTACTCCGTATAGCAAGCGCACTCGTGTGCTTTGTGCATCACATTTGTATGTATACTACTCGATGTGCTTGCTTATGTTGCTCGTCAATGCTTTGCATGTACACTACACTTGTGTGTGCTCCCTGCTTTTATGAGCGCATGTCACCCTCTTTCATGGATTATTGCAAGCTCTCTTATGACTAGATGCACTCCCTTGGATAGACATTTTATGATGGAGAAGATAGACAATGGTTTAATATCACTATGTTCATCGCCACAGATGACCAACTTGTAGATATCCTCACCTAACAATTATCATGAGCAATATTTCAATTAAAAATTGCCATGCAAATTTGGAATAGACAAGATTAATTCATTCACTTGAGGGGGAGTTTGGAAAGGTCGCCTTCCATCAATGTCACCTTCATTAATTTTGCGTCCATCAGTGTTCTATCATGCGCATCTATCCTTCTCATTCATTATTCCCTTCTTGTCACCTCAATGATCCGTTGGATTATTATTGCTGCCTTATCATTCTGTGGGCTATTGTAATTATTATTCTACTTGCTCATTGTTTTGTGGACTACTGGATTTATTCTTCTTTAATTTTGTATGTTTCATATTAAAAGCTCTCCCAGAATTGTATAAATACTATATAAACGTTGGAATGAAGTACTCAACCAATTCCATCCAATTCTTATCAGGGAAAACATCCATAAATAGCCCATTATGGAACTCACTCAGGCATATTTTGATACTTAATTATTATTTTCAATGGGGATGTGTTATGCCCAGATTGGTCCAGTAGGTCCTTGGCAAGGGGCCGGCCGAGGTGTATAAGAGACGGACTAAGCTTGGTCCGCCCTCTTGAATTGCCACCCATACATGGGTGGGGCCCACTCATGAAATTAAATAGGAAGGGAGGGGGCAGCTACGGCTTAGGAGGCTTAAATGTTTTTTTTTAGGCTTAATTGTTTGCTTTAAATAGGAAGAGAGGATTAGGGTTAGGGTTATGCAAATTATTGTGGTTGTTCTTATTCTTGGAGTTTGGTGTCTTGGGCTCTAGCGGCGTCTAGGGATTGGGAGAGATAGATTCTCCTCTCGAATTGAAGATCAATTGTATCTTTCTATTTTCTTTCGTTTGTTTGATTATTGCTACTGTTTTTCTAGTTTTTCCATTGGTCTTGTGACTCGTTCTCCTTGTTTTGTCAAGATCATTAGGGTTTACTTGGGAACTCCAAATACTTCATAATAGGATGATGCCACTTAAGTAAATGGGTTGACCAATCTGGTTTGATATGATGGGTTAGGCTTATTATTATCACCGTAAATGTTAATCTCCGCTCTCCAGTAATCATTTAAAAGCAAGTTAACTACGAAAATCAAGTGATTAGTTTTAGCTATTTCAGAAAGTTTTTATGTTCACTAACAACCGTATGAATGACTAATTTGAGTTAGTTATCCTTAAATTTTTATAATTTTGACATGAAGTAGTATTTTAGTGATCATATCCTTTTTTCACAACTTTCTTCTTTGGTAGATTGACTGGATGCTTCCATCAATTCACAATAAAAAATGACAGCCTCTTTTATTATATGCCAGTTTTCAACTAATTAATTGTTAGAGACAAGAATATGTTGATAGTAAACATCCATTTGGTTCACTATAAAGGATAAATATTTCAGAAAGGATGGAGAACTGTTTTTAGGTGTTGCAATAACAATTGTTGCTTTAGCGATTCACCAAATGAGCTGTCTAACTTTTATGTATCCTGAGTTCTTAATAGCTTTTCTTAATAAATTTTTATGTTGTAAGTCTTGCTTTTTTCCTGGTGAGGAAACCAACTCTTGCTTTTTAATAGGTTTCATCAGGTGGATAGTCATGATCTGACTGTTGCAGTGAACTTTTGGTGGAAATCTTGTACGATTTCTAACATGGTAGAGCACATGGATGCTTACTATCTTCGTCGAATCTTGAGTAGGTATTATAACTTCTCATACTTCGTATTTAATGTTTCTTTTCTTGGGATCACCTATGTTATATTTAGATATCTTGCAATTCTCTACCTTTCAAACTGTTAAATAATATATTGAAGTTATTATATTTAATTAAGAACTAGCAACCCATGTGCGGTGCATGAGGTTGTTAATTTGTGTGAAAGAATTAAATGAAATTATTGAAAGACCGTGGGATCCACTAGTCAACCAATTTTGATAGGAATTTGTGAGCACACGGATTAATGGTTATAACCATTATATTGATCATGTTATAATCTTTAAATTGCAATTTGTGTGCTTCCCGTTCCTCTTCTACCCGCGAGCTCCTCTTAGGGATTTTTTTTTTATAATTAGTTTCGATTTATTTTCATTTCAAGACATTTGAAAAAGTCTATATATACTTCTACACTTTATACACAATCAACTAATAAAAGTCATAGTAATTCTTTTATATTTCTACTTTTCTACATGGTATTAGAGCCAGAATATTGTTTCATGCTTCCAACCTTTATTCTTTTTTTCTTCTTCTTACTTTTTAGGATTCTTTCTCTCTTCATTATGTTTGATTTCTTCGACTTCCCTTTTAAGAAGTCAAGCATCATGCATAATGAAAATGTGACTAACTGAGAATTCCAAGGGCTACTCGCCTTATATTGCTTGCATGAAAGAAGCTACTTTAAATGGTTTCAAATTGTGGATCCTCCTTTGGAGTTGAAGGAACCAAAGCTTGTGCTTTGGGATGAAGTTGATTTCATAATCATTACATGACTGTGAAATACTATGATGCTTGAAATTAGTTGGTTATTTGTCTTGTCTACTGCAAAGAAATTTGAAATGTCATCCAACAAACATACTTTACAGTGAATGGTGTTGCACTTATCTACGAGAGCAAAACTAAGATCTCAACAACTAAGCAAGGTAATATTTTTATTATTGAATATTTTAATGCGATGAAGGTTTATTGGCTTGAATTAGACTATTACCAAGATCTCAAGATGAGATGTTGCAATGATGAGATTATTTAAAAAAAAAAGTGGAAAGAGTAGTGTTTGAGTTCCTTGCAGTACTTAATAATGGCTTCGACTAAATTTGTGTTCATATTTTAAGCATAGAAAATTTGCCATCATTAAATGGGGTTTTCTCTCTTATAAGAGCTGAAGAAAGATGGTAATGCTCGATGCTCCGGCCTTCGAAATATCTGCCATGACAACCATCAAACTCCAAAATAAGTGACTTACTACAAACTTTTCCCACAACTAAACTATTTTATTTTGTATGATTAAGATTAAAATCAGCAAATTATATGAATAAAATAAAAGGTTGGGATTTCATATGGTAAAGTCACAATCCACTTTTATAATAGTGGTATAGATTTATTATCCAATTTTATTTTATTATGATTATATACATTTTTTTTTTCAATTTTGCTATTAGATTTCTCTCAACACAACAATGACGACGGTCACAACAACAACAACAAGCCATTATCCTACTACCTGTGGTCGACTATATGAATCATTTTTCTCCATTATGTCCTATTAAGAGTCAAACTCTCATTTAATTCTTATGAGAGAAACTCATTTCTAATATTTTCTAACCGTTACTTTTTAGGTCTATCTTAACATAGGACAAATCTAATTCATATTATTAGATTTTTTTCTCGCACCAAAATGTATTAAAGAAAGATATTAAATAAAATGCTAGATAATTTTTACGCAAATATATATATATATATATACACACACATATGGGCAGATTGGGTTTCTTGATGATATTGCTATTGAGTCTCTTAGCTTGACATTAACTTCTACATTTAGTACTGATGCAGGGGTGAAGGATATTAAAATCTCAAATTCACCTGCACTAGAACTTGGCCATAACCTTATTATGCTTGAATTACCACCCCAAAAGCTAGATCCTATGTATTAGGTGTTCTTGTTGGGCAGATTGGCCAACTGTTATTTAGATCACATAGCCAAGAGGAGGATGATTGGCTTGAAACCGAAAAGAAGGTGATTGTCATCCACATGTTTCATCAAATTCTGAAACTTTCATGCTTATGCGACGTGTTGAAAATGTGGATGATGAACTATAAGTGGATGAGAGAATAGAAGAACAACAAGGAAGTCTCTAGTGAAACAATTGAAGATCTGGAGAAAGGTGCAACATGAGGAAGATTAAGTTGAGTCGGCTTTAGGGCTTCGATTTTTTATGTGGTCTTATAGGTCAGGAATCAATTTGATATTAATTAACTCTTAATAGATTAAAAAGATAAATAATTTTTGTTAATTAATTAGGTAAAAAGTTATTTTAACAGGATAAAATTTAGTAATTTGATAATTTAATTTAAGTTATGATACATCTCAAGGCTATTACGCTATTAATAAATCACGCTGAGCATGTGCCCTTTAGACTGAAGAACCTTTCCTCAGACCCCCCAGGGCAAATTTTTCTGCCCTTTACTAGTGTGAGTTCCAACAACACCTTTTAAAACATTGCTCCATACCCCACCTTTCCTGGCTTGTTGGGGAGATGCTAACCCTATAATATGTTCTTTTTACCAGCTTAATTGTGTTGGATGAAGGCTTTGCAAACATTACGAGACAGGCCATGTTGTAAATCCTTCTACCAGCAACCTTTAGTACTACCGTTGCTTCAGTTTTATGATCCTTCCTTTTCCAGATGGCTTCTTAGGACCTGAGTCCCTTGAGGTTTTGGGACTGCAATTCTGGTGCAGTTTGTGGCATGGAAGAAAAGATTATTGGTTCTTTTGACAGTGATCCTAGTAAAAAAAACCATATTAATATATTATTATGCTACTCTTGCTTTTGTCCTCCGACCTGCAACTTGTGGCCATTGTACATTGCTTTTTTCCTCCTACTTCTGTACACAGTATAGCGTGAAATCGGGCATAATTTCTATGCATTAACGTACTATTTAATTTATCGATTTAATGTAGTTCTAGGACTTCCTTGAGTCACCTTGTTACAAATAGACTTATTTTTATATTCATCATAGTGTATTTCTGTTTACTGACTTTTTCCAATTTTCTTTGTTTCATTTTGGATATGCTTGTCACATCATGGATCAATTCAAAAGATTGGTGGACAAAGAAATGGTATTCTTTTTCCAAGTTTAATCATCTTAAACTTTTCTATCTTTTATATTGAAGTTTTCGCTCCCCTGCATTTTTTTTGGAATGCTTTGCTTACACATTAAAAATCTACTCCTTTTACGAGGACAACCTTGCTACTTGTTTTGCTTTCTCCAAACTTAAATTGCTTTATCGGAAATTAACTATTCTTGAAATATTTTCCACTTTATAGCCATATATCATAAATGAAATTGGAATTACAACGGATGTGATTCTATGAAAGTTATTTCTCAGATAAATTGCAATAAAGTCCCCCACATTTTCTAGATAAAAGATGCTTCCCTAGCATAAAGCTTAGTTTTCGTTGGTTCTAGTTTGTGCGGATTATATATAATTGAAATGCTCAAAGGTTCGCTTTGCTTTGTGGACACTTTCGACTCAATGCACCTTTCCACATAGTAACTTGTGATAAAATATAGGCTCATCATTTAAAACAATTTATGGGCATATAATTTGGAATATTGTATTGAATGTGAAGTTTTAAGGAATTGTAATGAAACTGTGAGGTAGCTCCTTTTTGCCCCATTCGTTTTATCTTATCATCATCGTTAATGATTATGCCTCTCTATCAGATTTTGGTTAAATATATATATATATATATAATAGATTAAAAAAATATTTGAGGTGCATGTATCGAGGCGCTTCTCTAATTGAGGCGCACAAGGAGTATCCAGAGGCTTAAGCCTCATTGGTTCAATTGAGGCTTGCACTTTTTTTAAATGAGGCGCATGTTACGAAGCTTTTTGAGGCGCCTCATTTGGAATAGGGATTTAAATTTTTTTTGTGTTTTATATTATTATAATAAATATATTCTATTATACTATCATATCCATGTGATCTGTGACTATGCTAAGGCTCAGGTCCAGATATAGGGAGGCAGTGAGCTAGTCTTATTTGAAGAATGAAATGTTTGAATTCAGTGCAGCTCAAACATGTTACAATACACTTTTTTGGTTGATTTGCATTCATTTATAATTTTAAATTTGAAAGCTATGTTTAAGCTTTCTATTTTAATATATTTTAATTATTTACTTTTTATTAATTATTGAATGTTGGTGGGTTATATTTCGAGATGATGTGTCTAAACTTAAAACATTTGTACTGAAAGTTCTTAGTATTTATTTGTTTAGCTTCTGAATGTGAGCGTAATTGAAGCATATTTAACCAAGTTCATACAAAGTGAAGGAATCAATTGGTTGTAGGATGAATAAACAAGTCATTTTATGTTATGTTTAACACAAAAATGAAGAACAGACATCCCAAATTATAGTGGTAAAAAATTGGTGATAGTGAAATGAATCATTTGGTCATTGATGATATATTATCTAATGATAAATAGATAGTGCAAAAAATTAATGAAATGATTGAAGTTGAAGCTAAAGGAATGATCTTTAATAATGAGGAGAATGAAGACATTACTGCCTACATTCAAAGTGTTATTGAAATGGGAAACTTCTACTTCACAATCATAAAATAAAGAAGCATAGTGAGGTTAGAGCATCGAAAAATCAAAAGATAATTTCAGTATAATGCATTATTTTATTTTGTTATTAAATTTATTGTTTATTTTAGATTATGTCTAATGTAATATTAGCTGTTCTATTGAGGAAGAAAAAATATTTTAATTGAATAAGATTTTGAATATGACAATAAAACAGACTCTGAGGATGATAGTAATGTTACAAATGATGACTCTTATGAAGAATATCAAAGTTAGGATGAGCTGTCATGGATTATGATTCTCGTGGCGTATTTAAATTCTAAGTGAGTGTTTTCTTTTAACCTCCATTTAGACTTGTTATGATAATATTTAATATTGAGATTTATGTTTTATATATTTATGATGATGAATCAAGTAATATGTTTATGGTTTATTTCATTTTTGTCATTTTTATCAATTATTTATAATTTTATGACAAGGCTTACGCCTCTATCTGCCTTGAGGCTTATGCCTCACCACACTAAGGCAAAACATCTTAATTCTTGAGTTCTCCTTTTTAAGCATTGATATGTGTGTATGTATATATATATTTGGGTTGCATTTGTAGCTATGCTAGAGGTCAGTTCAATCCATCCCTCCAATCTTATATTTCTTATAGATTGATGTCAATTTAAAATTGATTTTGAGCAAAATCCAAATAGAGACATTTCAAGTCAAGTTGAACTCAATAATTTCAAGTTTGAGTTGAACAAACTCACTTTAAATTGATTTGTTATCAGCTTTTCTTGGATTTATTTCTAGAAGCAATCACTTCTGCATCATGGCTTGTGTCCAATACTAGGTGAAACTTAGATGATATCAATTGGTTATGTTCATATACCAATGTGATAGCATTTATTTAATGGCATGTCATGCTCACCCTTTTCTATGATGTATTTCAATGAATCATGTATTATGCTGTCATACTTTTTTTTTTGTTTCCAATATACTCCTGGTTTAGAAGAGATTATTTAATAATACGATGATTCTTCTCTTCTTTTGACATAGGACAGAATGACATGTTGAGAAGCTTAGAAGGTTGCTCAAAAGGTGGTAACCATGCCCCAAAAACTGATGTCTTAAAAGGTTAGCCTTATTCACCCTTCTACCTTTAAGGGTTATCTAGAAACCTACACTTGGACTATCCTTCATAATATTTATTATATTGAATCATTGATTGAATGTTGATTTTCTGATCAAGTAAGAGACTATAAAAGGTAATTGTCAAACAAGCTGACATGATAGTATTAAACTTCTACTCATGGCTTTCTTAAGTTGCATCAGCCAAAACATTGGAGTTGTGTTCTTTGAATTGAAAGGTATTGAAAAGATTTGAACCCAGCAAACGGGTATTTGGATGATGATAATGGTTGGTCCTTATAATTTAAGTTGTTGCCTTATATTCAACAGATCAGCTAGTTGATGCCTGTTCTCTTCGAAAAATTTGTTTCCCATGCTTTTTTTCTTGTCATAGTAAGGTTTATACAGGCAGGGTGTGAGTAAGGTTTATATAGGCAGGGTGTGGATCATCAGACCAAGTGTTAGTCCTTTCTCTAATCCAGTCCTACTGGTCAAGAAGAAGGATGGAAGCTCGAGGTTTTGTGTGGATTAGAGGGCGTGAAATAAGGAGACCGTGCCGGATAAGTTTCCCATTATGGTGATCGATGAACTACTAGATGAACTGTATGGAGTAGTGGTGTTCTCCAAGATGGACTTGAAGTTGGGCTACCATCAAATCAGGATGGAGGAAGATGTGTAGAAGGCAGCTTTTAGGATGCACGAGGGGCACTACGAGTTCTTGGTGATGCCATTTGGGCTTACAAAATCCCTTGCCACTTTCCAATCATATTGATGAATCGGGTGTTCAAGCCATACCTACAGAGGTTTGTCTTAGTTTTCTTTGATGACATACTTTTGTATAACAGGAGCGAGGAAGAGCATCTTGAGCATTTAAGTGTGGTTTTTGGAGTTCTACAGGAGCATCAGCTCAGGGCCAACATGAAGAAGTGCAGCTTTGCACAGACCAGTGTGGAGTACTTATGGCACGTGGTATTTCAGGAGTGACAGCTTATTAAACAAAAAATGAAGCAATGCAGAAATTACCTCTGCCTAGGAACCTGAGGAAGTTGAGGGGTTTCCTTGGACTGACTGGGTGCTACCGGAGATTTATGAGGGGTACAGTACCATAGGGTGGCCCTTGACTAAGCAACTGAAGAAGGATAGTTTTTCTGTGGGGAGAGGCAGCGACCTAGGCTTTTGAGAGATTGAAGAAATCCATGACTACAGTCCCAGTTTAGCCCTCCCGGGTTTTAGCCAGGTTTTTGTAGTGGAGACTGATGCGTTCGGATATGGGTTGGGGGTCGTACTCATGTAGAGCCACAGGCCTATAGCATAGCACAGTCAAGTGTTGTCAGCCAGAGCTAGACTGAAGTCGGTGTATGAGAGGGAATTGATGACGATTGTGCTTGCTATACAGAAGTGGCGCCCTTACTTGCTGGGTAGGCATTTCATTGTCAGAACTAATCAGAGAAGCTTGAAATACTTGTTAGAGCAAAAGATGGTGACTGAGGAGCATCAAAGGCGGTTGTCCAAACTGCTAGCCTATGTTTTTGAGATCCAGTACAGGCCAGGTTTGAGAAATAAGGCGGCTGATGCTTTATCAAGATGTGTTGAGGAACTCAAGGGGATGGCGATTTCAGTACCCCTAATGGTAGACTGGGGGGGCTATCAAAGAAGAGAGCAGGCAAAATGAGGAGTTGAGGAAGATTAGAGAGGATTTGATGAGTGATGTAGAACATATATGAAAATTTGATTTAGATAAAGAATTTTGCACGCTCGATGATTAAGAGCAAGTTAATTAAAGCTTGATGTTGATTTAGACAATGAAATAAAACACCAGAGCGATAACAAAAGCTTAGGCCAAGTTACTTGCGAAAAGTAATAACCACATAATAATCAATTGCTTCTAGACATTGCAAACGAAATGGGTTTCAACAAGAAATCCCGAATCTAACAATAAGAGTAGTGCTATGAAAGATCTTTCACACAATTCCTACTAAACACGAAGCTTTAGCGGAGCGTTGCAAGATTTTGCATGAATCAATCAAAACCACAAATAAGGATCAACGAGGAAGGTAAGAGTTCACCCTTTGCTAAGATTCAACCTTCTCGCAAGCTTGGACATCAGTTGGTGGCTTTATGGCAGCGAAACTGGTGATCTCCTCTTGCTGTAATTGATGGAAAGCAAGTTGGAAATCTGGGACAGCAATGGGGAGGTGCAGAATCTTCTGGACAACAGGTTTGCAAGCTCCGGGACCCTGGCCAGCACTTGATCTCCTTCGGGACAGCAACTAGGAGCATCCGGACAGCATCTACGCCAAATCTGGACAGCTGTTTTGGCAATGGGAAATTCTGGACGGCACACAAAATCTGTCCAGAAATCTAGACAGCAACTTGGACTAGGACAATTCAGGATTGCAACTAGGCTCTCTAGATACAAGAAAACTAGATGAGTATTATGGGGAATTCTCTGCCCAGCAGTGGCGGGGAATCTGGAATTAATTTCAGGGCATAGGGAGCATGCCAAATAAGTCACAAACTAATTTGGAGAGAAAGGGGAAAGGGCCGGCTGGTTATGGGAGCATTAATGGGCTGATTGAAGGCTTAATTGGGTGTATTAATTAGATAGGAGAGAGAGGGAGGGGGCCGGCCATGCAAGGGGGGTTTATTGTGAATTTTGGAATTCTTTCCAAACATAAGACTTTAATTAAAGGGAATCTCTAATTAAATTCAGATTTGAAGAGATTTGGGAGTTTCCTAAAATAAATCAATCTCATTAGGAAAGGATTTTAAATTCAATTTAATTGGAATTTGAAATTTGAATTCTTTCCAAAGTTTAAGATGATCTAAATTAGGAAAGTATTTAATTCTTTACCACATGAAAGGTTTTATTTTGGGAAAACATTAATGAGGTGGGAGCTAGGAGGGTCGGCGGCACTTAGGGGAATTGGGGGAATTTTTATGGAAACCTTTAATGCTTCCTTGAGTTAGGGAATTAAATTTAGAAGAGATATTTCATCCCAAATTAATTTAAAACTCAAAGAGGAAGGGATTTGGAAAACTTTCCTTAATTAGGATTGGTATTTTAGGTAACTTTTCAAATTCAAATAAATTTGAATTTATAAAGTAGTTGAATTGCCTAAACTATTCAAACCCAATTAGGAAAGGGGTAATTGCAAGCAATGATGGAGGAAAACCCCGAAGGAGAAGGGGCGGCGGCTTGGGCTTGGGCTCGATTGGGTGAAGGGCGGATGGTTTGGTGGGGGAAGTTGGCTGGCGACGAGGTAGAGTGTGGCTAGGGAATCCGGCGGCTAAGAGGAAAGGGAATTGGATGGGGATGTTGGTGGCTTAGTGGGGAAGGCGGAAGGGAAAGAAGAAGGAACGAAAGAAAGGTACATGAAGAAGAACCACGAACCCTTGCCGTCTCCAAGGTTGTTAGGTGATCCGTTTTCCCTCCTTAGGAATCTCTCCAAAGTTCTCTCCTAGAACTCTCACAACTCAAAGAACACATGTGCAGGAATTTTTTCATAATATTCATTCATTAATCCTCAAAGAAGAAGATGGGGGCTTTAAATAGCCCATACAAGGAGAAAATAAAAAGTACTACAATGCCCCTAGGGCTTACACAAGAATAAGCCCTTAAGTAAGGGCAAAAAAGGAAAAACATAATAAACTTCATAAAATAAAAATAATAATACATCAATCGTAAATATGAAATCATAAGTAGCGTGATGTAATCGTGGCCGTTGATCGACGACCACGCCTTTAGTAGATTTTTCCATGTCTTGATGTCCTCATCAATGAGAGATATGAGTAACCACCCTGGGTACTCACTTGAGGGGGAGAGACTCTTACATCAGGGGAGGTTGGTGATGCCACGAACCTCCATCCACATTCCTCACCTATTGTAGGAGTTCCTTAGGAGCGTAGTGGGAGGCCATTCCGGAGTAGAGAAGACGTTTATAAGATTGGCTGCTGAGTTATACTGGAAGTTGATGCATAAAGATGTAGAGGAGATAGTGGCAATGTGTGAGGTGTGTTAGAGAAATAAGTACATGTCTATGGCTTCAGGAGGGTTACTACAACCATTATTACTTCCAAACAGGGTATGGGAGGAAGTGTCCATGGATTTCATAGATAGCCTACTCCGACATGAGGGGTTCACAGTTATTATGGTGGTGGTTGATAGGATGAGTATGCATATTTCAAATCCTCACGTCAACCCTATATCGATGTGACAATGGCATCAACATTCATCAGGGAGATGGTTAGACTTCATGGGATTTCAGAGTCCGAGACAAGGTGTTCCTCAGCCAGTTTTGGAGGGAGTTGTTCAAGTTGCAAGGCACTCTTCTCAAGAGAAGCACCGCCTACCATCCTCAGATAGATGGACAAACGGAGGTAGTAAACCGGAGTTTAGAGACTTACTTAAGGTGTTTTGCTTCTGAAACACCAAGAATGTGGGCAAAATGGCTAGCATGGGCCGAGTATTGGTACAATACATCGTACCATTCTGCTCTCGGATGACTCCTTTTAAAGTGCTATATGGAAGAGACCCCCACATCTAATGCACTTTGGAAGAGGAAACACACCAGTTTCTTTAGTTGGCAGTATTTAGAAGTAAGGGACAAGGTGTTGGAGTTGAAGAAACATCTATTGAGGGCACAACAAATCATGAAGAAACAGACAGATTCACATAGGAGAGACATACAATTTGAAGTGAGAGAGAAGGTATTCTTAAAATTACGACCTTATAGGCAGAGGACAATTGCTAACAGGAGGAATGAGAAATTGGCCGCGAGGTATTTCGGCCCCTACAAGATCATGGATAAGATCGAAGCGATGGCGTACCGTTTTGATGTGATACTAAATGCGAATACAAGAATTGCAATTTAAGAGATTAATGGTTATGAACGTTGCGTACTACCCAATAAAAACTAGTTTACTCAAGTAGAGGTTTTAGAAAATGGCATGAAAGATAAAGCAATAGCAATAGGTCACAATTGAGATTACGAGAACTTGCAAAATTAATAACCAAGAATTCAGATAAAACAAATAGCCAACTATAACAAAGCCTCACATTTAAAATCTAGATCTTTCACCTCGAGGTCCTTTAATCAACTCTTGAAGGTGGAGGCTAGCGGAAGAGGATCGTAAGCACGCTTAGAGATACCACTATTACACAAGTGATGCCGAGAGGACTATTTGCCGGGGAAGAAGCAGGAGTTGGGGAAGCGGATGGATGGCCGTTGATCATCCACTCGTAGTCCGAAAGTTGCCCGTCGAGGATGTCCACGAGATGGGGGACGATCCGATTCAAATAATCTTCAACGGTGTCGTCAAAATTGAATCCGACGTCGATGTCTCCTTGGGAGTTGAGTACGAGTCCGTGATCAACTTCGGGATCCGCCATGCATCCTCGCCGGAAGTTGAATGAGCACCAAAAAGGAGGAGGAGGGAGAGAGGAGGTGGACGCTTGGAGGTGAGAGGGTTGGGCCGGCTTGGGGTCTTGAAGGAAACGGCTAGGGAGAGGCCACGAAATAAAAACATAAATTTTGAAATTATTTCAGGTTTTAGTGGGTGGGAGGGGGATTAATTTGAAGATTTCAAATTAATTCCAAGAGAGGAGGAGGGGGCGGCAATGGGGAGTTAATGGGGCTGATTTGGTGGGGATTAGGAATTAATTTAGGTGAGAGAGAAGCCCAGTGAAGGGGGCCGGCCACATAGAGAGAGGGAAGAGCATAATTGCCATGTAGAGTGGGGCCCACAACACTCATCAAGGATTTAATTAAAATCTGAATTAAATCTCATATTTTATAAGATAGGAAAGTTTCCTAATAGATGGGCAATCAATTAGGGGAGATTTGAATTGAAATTCAATTAAGATGATTGCCTAAAATCAAGGAGCTATTTTAGGAAAGTCATTTATGGCTCTTGAGAAAATTTGAAATTTCAAATTTGAAATCCTGAGGGAGGTTGGCGGCAAGAGGAGGGGATGGGGCTAA
Source organism: Dendrobium catenatum (assembly GCF_001605985.2). Classification (NCBI taxonomy): domain Eukaryota; kingdom Viridiplantae; phylum Streptophyta; class Magnoliopsida; order Asparagales; family Orchidaceae; genus Dendrobium; species Dendrobium catenatum. The sequence goes on from NW_021598742.1 coordinate 115,178, forward strand.
GGAGGAGGGGCAGAGGGCCGGCAGCGGGTGGCTGACAGGGAGCCGGCGGCTTGGGCAGCGGCGGCAAGGGTTTATGGGGAGGGGGAATTTGCTTCAAGGAAAAGAAAAGATTAGCAAAGTGAAGAGGCAAGGATTCACTCACCTGAATCGCTTCCACCCCAAATCTCACAAAGAAATCTTGGAAGGAAAAAAAAAAAAAACTAAGAACTCACTAAGAGATCTTTCTCCTCTAAGGAACTCACTAAGAGATCACCAAGTGGAATAAAATTTTCATTCAATTAATCATCAAAAAAATACATAGCATGAGGCCTCCTTTAAATAGGCCAAAATAAAGTAAAATGCAAATGACACAAATGCCCTTTGGGCTACATAAGTGATTCAATGCCCACAGGGACAAACTAGGAAGAAAGTAAAAAGTGCAAGCATAAATAAAATACAAATAAATCAGAAATATAGGCTCTGGATCGTAGCCATCGATCTGCGTCTCCGACGATGGTACACATGTTGAAATATGTGTCATCATCACGTTTGAAGTTACCCCCATCCGCCACCATATACCCAGTCTTCCATATGTCTCATGCAATTAGTGCAGAGTTACCAGCTATACTGACAGAAGAGTTGAAAGTGGTTTTAGAATCACTGGAGTTGAGAGGGGTAAGATCAGATAAAGATGGAAACAACAAAGTGCTTTTTAGATGGATGGACCTTCCTGAATTCGATGCTATTTGAGAGCCATATGAGAGGGTGAAAGAGTAGTTTCCTTCATTTTACCTTGAGGACAAGGTGGGTCTTTGGGCGGGGGGTAATGTTAAGACGATCCAAGGGGGCGGCTGAACATATTAAACTGATCCCTAGTGGACTGGTTTTGGTTTACAAGAGGAGGAGCCAAAGGGGGGCAGAATCACCGGGGGGGGGGGGCTAAACAGATGGGTCCCACATTTTAATTAAGCATTATATTGGAGGAAAAATTCAAATTAAGGGCTGTTTAGGGATTAAATTTTGTCATTTTGCTTTAATTAGTTTTGCTTTCTAGGGTTAGGGGGATCTTGAATTTGAAATCTGATTTGAGATCTAGGGTTTGTTCTTGTGGGCTCTAGGCTTGGCTAGAGATTTGGAGAGTTGTTTCTTCCTCTCGAATTGAATAACCTTGTATCGTGTGTTGTTCTTCTTCTTCATTTAGTGAAATATACTATTTTCTCCCAGATTTTTCCCGGTTTCTACTGTTTTAACTTAATATTGCTGCAGTGTGGTGACTGTTTTTTTCCCTGAAAACAGTAGTTTTTCTGCTTATGGATGCTTATTTCCTATCAGAATCCTATCACACATCTAGTTTAGTTCAACTATATCAGCTTCCTATGTTAATATATTTTCATTTTTTTAATTGCACTTTCTTATTACTTGATAAATTTTTATCACTTCTTTATATTCTTAAGATATATATTCATTACCACTAATCTATATTGTGTGATATAGTGTATTGTCCATGTTGTGTAAACTTTAAAGTTTAAATATGTTATTGATATATAAAGAGCACTACATTATGTGAGATTCTTGATAGCTGAATTGGGGTGATCAACAATTTTTTCTTTTATCCGGTCCCCTTTTTTTACTCTCCCTTTTTGAAGTTTAAATTGCAAGAAAAAATTATGCAAGAAATTATTTTAGTCTACTATCACTTCATCCCGATCTACTGTTGAAGATGCATTGATTATATCATTTATAAACTATCAGGTGACTCTTATTTTGAGTCAAATGATCCGATTACGCATGCTGAACAGAGCATATTGGCATCAGATCCGCTGGAACCCCATGAACTTAATGTACTTTACCAAATAGTTTCATTGGTTCATGAAAATCTCAGCCCATCAAGTCATGGTGAAGCTTCAGGTTTTACTCCAAAAGTATCAGGCATCAACGTGGATGGAGATCAAAAGAGCAATGCAGCTATGTATTCATCTATAGTGCTAAACAACCCTGTTGCAAGCATACTTTGGGCTGTTGATCCATTAGCACTCCAAAAAGTTATATTATCTATGGTGGTGAGTAAATATTGCTTGGAAATAATGATTTTTCTCTATCTACTCATGCTTTACTATATAATCCATAAATTTCATATGCATTTGCTGTACTTACATTTTGCATCTTGTGGGACAACAAACATAGTAAATGGGTCCTTTTTATTGATGAACTGGTGGTTTGTTATGGCTTTGTATTTGAATTTTGAATTTACCTTGGATCTTCTTAGTTGAATGAATCTCAAGACTAATCAAGGTTGTCTCGTTGTATTTAGATTTTAAGAAATATTAACACCTAAGTACACTGCAAGCACTTTGGCTAATATCATCAAATATATATAATTTTTATCTCACATTCATCTTAATATTTTCATTGATGTAAAATTCTACTTTGCTGAGTAATTTTTTTAATCTCCAAGCATTCAATTCCATACTCGATCTATTATTGCGGCCTTGAGGGTCTAATTGCATTTTTATAAAATTTAACTTTAGATCTCCATATTATTGTATGGTAATACTCCTGAAACATTTATTTGTTTTAGCCATTCTCCTGATGTTCTATATATCTCCATCTAATCTAATCCCCAATCTCTTATATAATATGCCCAATATAAAGGGATCACATCTAAGTATAATTTGATATTCCAATTCAATTCTTCAAAAATTGCATATGATATACTTGGTCATTCTTCTAATTTTATATTCAATAAAAGTGATTCTTTTAAAGTTATGGTGGCCTGGTTATGATATTTTTACGTGTAGTAACAACAATGAGATCGTGTAATGATTTTGCCCAAAAATTTTGGGTTCCTTGTATGTTTGTTCTTAAACTTCAGAATCGGTTCCCAAGAACATTGGAAGCTCTTATCATACACATGCTTTCGCCAACAGCAGCTGAAGTTCTTACAAGGAAGTTTGATGAAATGGATAAGGAAACCACCAAGGAACAACAGTAAGCGCAAATCTTACAATTGAACGTTTTTACAAATAGCAAATACAGATTGGAAATTAACCTTTTCATTTCATGGCCATCAGGAGTGAGTTTTACCAGCAATTCTATAGTGTTTTTGATGATCAATACGCTGCAATGGATTCAATTCTTCATGGAAAAGAATTCTTCTCTTTCCAGGTGGGTTACTGTCTTCTCAAATTCTCTTCTACTCTCTTTTAGGATAGATTATTAGTTGCACCTTAGTCTACTGGAGAACCATAAGGAAGGCTTATAGGAGAATGACAAGTATCCTAAGAAATATCACACAGTAATAATATACACTTATATACAGTAATATACAAATCTACAACTCGAGTTTCGTGGACATAGTAATACACAACTATGTACATTATACTGTAATATACAAACTTTGTACAAGAGTTTACAAGTGTATATAACTGTACAATTTTCCTGTACACAGCTGTGAATCGTTGTGACAGTTGTCTGCAGGAATGTTACATGCAACTATGCAAGGTTCTAAAAATTGGACCGGACCGGCCGGTTCAACAAGGGAATAGGTTGGTGGCCGGTCTGGCTATTTAATGTAACCGATTGTGGATTAGACCAAGGAAAAACTGGGCGGTTCTTTGGTCAGCCGGTGAATCGCCGAACCGCCCCAATTTTAAACGAGCCGCCTATCGAAGTTTCATAAATCACAACCGTTTGTTTAAGATCGAACTACTGAAATGAGATAGGAAATATAATTAAATGCGTACCCTAAGAGCCAAAAGTCACGAAACAGTGAAATGCATCCTCTCTGGCTCTCCCACACACGAAATCGTGAAGGTCTCTGGCTCTCCGTCCTCAACATTACAAAGTGTTGTCGGCTTGCCACTTGACTGTTGAAGGCCCGAAGAGCTAAAATAAAAAAATAAAAAAATAATAATAAAAAAGAAGGCCCGAAGAGCTGAAGGTAGGCTGCATTCTTCTCTTTTTTCCATTCTTTTCTGTTTTTATTTTGTGCTGTTCGTGCGTCTGTGGCACTGCTTCTCCCCCAATGTTTTTTTTTTTTTCTTGTGAGAAAGCTTGTAAATGCTTCATGATTTTTTTTTTGCCATTATGTATTGCAGTAGTTTGGTCCTTTGGACAAATGAAATTAAAAAAAAATCAGAAACTGTGTTTGATAAATTTGAGTCAGTTCATGTTTGATAAATCTGAGAAACTGTTTGCCATTTTTTTAAGTTGCAGAAAAAACTTTAATTATAGTGTACAGTTTACAGTTTACTACAGAGTTCATGTTATGTTGTATTGCTTCATGGTTTTTTTCTCAATCAGTTCATGTTTGATAAATCTGAGAACTTTAGTTGCTGCAAACAGTTGGATTATTGAATCCAAGAGATGGTGTGATGATTTTGATGATTATTTTTAAAATAAAATTAGTATTTATTATGTCATCTGGTTTAACGTCATTTCAACCGGTCGAACTGTGAGTCTCTCCTTCTGGTTCGTTATCCGGTTCGATTTTTACAACCATGGTTTACATGTTTGATTTTTATTGTTGACTGTAGTGGGATAAAGGCTTGATGTTGTTGTTGTTGTATGTCTCCAAAAGGATGTTGCTCGTGGGGTTAGGATGCAAAAAGTACGATCCCATATGATAAAACAGTCATAGATCTTTACACTCTACGCAATCAGGCCAATGAAAGACCAAATGGAATTATGCGTACGATTATCCATTGAAAATAGCGGTTTTCACCTACACATTTCGATGAATAATGATATGCATAACTCGATAATCACGAGATTTCTCCCATTTGATACATAAGCTCTAATGGGATCTATTTGATGTGGGTATCGGTCTCCCTACGGGCGCAAGCCTCGTGATTAATTACATCTTAGGCCTCAACCTAAGAATATTCTCGATTAGGAATGCTATTTTATCCTCTTCTTGGTTTGGTGCATAGTGAAATTCCCTGGCTCTTCTAATCCAAAGGAGATAAGCTCAACGGGCTATTCAACTTACAAAGATCATACACTCATTTAGTTGTTATAAGGAAAAGAAATCATGAGAAAATCATATACCAAGCATGCAAGAGAGAGATGAAGAGCGCCATCAATGTGGAGTAGATGAGTGAGATTTATAGCCTTCTAAGAATGGAGAACCATCCAACGATAAGGCATACTAAGAATGGAGAACCATCCAACGATAAGGCATACAATGATTACTCATAATGCAAGTCTTTTGGTCATAGATCTATAAGGGACATACCACTCTCAAGATACTAACGCCCCCGATCTAACTAATGCAATACAACGAGTGGACTTATAACCTAAACCCCACTAGGGATCTAATAAGCAGCCTTGACTGGGCTTGTTTGAACAAATGCCAGGAGATGGCCTATGCTGACCTGTTCTTCGTCTGAGCAAAAATGCACGCCTCAACCCGAATAGAAGCCCGCCATTTCTCATCTCTTGCCTCAGTCGCTCAAGACCTGCAAATAGGGCCTGCTCGTCCCCTGTTACAATTGCTGGAGATCGCAAATATCAAGCAAAAGCCCTGGGTCGGTTGCCAGTTTGATTTCAACCCTCTAATTTGATTTTCTTGATATGGCAAGTGGTTTGAATTAGTCAAAGTCAATTGGAGTTTAACCTTGATTAATTGAGTTGGTCATGTTTGAAATTTGGGTCTGAATCGAGCTTAATTCGACCCTATTTGAATCGATTCGGGTTCAATTCGATCCAATTGAATCAATTTAAGTCAAATCAGGTTCGATGAGATTCAAATTTTATCAAATTGAATTAGCATCAATTTGAGTCAAATCAGGTTCAACAAGGTTTAATTTGACAAATCATACACACTCGATGCCAAATGCGCGAAAAATGATATCAACATTGACAAGTGTGTATAATTATATATAATTTTTTCTGTGCTTTATTATGTATTGTGTACAATCACATATATGAAATTTAGTTGCCTTATAAGTTTTGTATATTACTGTATACAAGCATACATTGTTCTGTACAATTTTCTAGGGCACTCAACATTCTCCTGTAAGCATTACGCAAGATGCTTTAGTGTGTTATCCACTTCATATAACTTCTCCAATTATAGAGGCCTAGCTCACTTGAGTTACATGTGCACTTTATTGCTATCCATAGGCAGGATGGTTTTTGTGTTGAGGGCCATCAGTACTGGGGGAACTAAGAGTCCATTTTGTAGTAATTTTGGTGCGGCTTTGCTTTACATAGAAAAACCCCATTTATGTTTGGCTATAATTTTCATACTGTTTTTTTTTTTAAATTTCTATTGTAAGAAATAACCTGTAGTAACCAAGCCTATGAGATTTTGATGGTTGTAAAAAAGTTATTATTTAAGTTCTTCAATATATATATATGCAACCTAATATTTTGAGTAGATGATAGTGCTCACCCCTAAATTGTGGGGAAAATATTTATAACATATACAGTCACATGAAAAAGATTAGATTTAAATAGTCATATTAGAAATGATCTTTCTTTATTAGATTTAAATGAGAATTTGACTTTTAACAGGACACAATGGAGAAAAATGATTCATATAGCCTACCCCACGTAGTGGGACAAAGGCTTGATGTTATTGTTGTTGTTGTATACAGTATAGGGTATTCCTAAACTCTAGATGTGGGGGAATTATTGGGTTCAGACACCGGACGTCGTTCGGAGCCAATAAAAATGTGCCACATCACCCTCTTGTCAGTACTAAACTCGATAATGAGTAGTACCGAGCTCAGTACCGTTCGGTAAGCTGTGTCCAGTGTACGAGCCCAATAATGATGTGAGGGCCACCTATGCCTCTCTATAGTTCCTCCACTGGTAGGAGGGTAGGGTCATTCTGTTGGGAGCAACTTATTCCACTATTGTTGAAGATTTATCTTTCAAGCTTAGTCTGCCGGTCTTATGCTTCGTATGGGGGATTCTTTTAGCTGATTTTCGTTACAACATTTTGGCATATATGAAGTTTTATTCATAGCTAAAAAAAATATGCGAAGTAAAGGTTATTTTCAACTCCATTGTAAAGCCATCATTTCATACATGTTTAGTACACTAAACAAGTCGATATTGCAATGCAGGCATTTTGTAACGTGCTTGATAAGTACCTGGGCGTATCTGTTGATGAAAATCGGACGTATCATCAGAAGGCACAGCTTAGATCTGACCGTTCAGGTAATTAATCAACCTGATATCGCACACGATGCTCAAAATAATAACAATTAGAAAAAAAGGAGAGCAGAATGATGAGCTTATAAATTTTTCTTGTAGAAATCTATAACATAGATGTAGCGGGCCATGACATTTCTATATAAATTTCTTCCTTAGTACTATGGCCCGTCTGTCGAGGCTCCTGTTTCCATTTACACCACAGCTAAAATATTTTTGTGATATATATATATATATATATATATATATGTGGCTTATGTACCGGTTTCTTGTTATGGAAGAGAAGATTCCAATTCAAATTTCTTTGATAAATGATAAAGAAGGATGAAGAATTAGTTTATCATAAATAATACTTGTAACAATTATGCATCTAAATTTTTGAATCTGAACAAATTGGCTCATGAGCTTATTATCAATTCAATTGGAGTTGGCTATGATTTAAGAGTTGAGATATTAACTATCAATCACCAAAACAATCATTTAGTTCAGTTTTATTTTCAAAATCACAAGTAATTATACATGAGCATTATAATTTTAAATAATTAATAAATTATAATAGCTAATTCAATGTTAAACTAGGGGTAGCTTCATGCATGCAACTCAAAGTTTGATTATTTATAAAATCAGCATCCTACAACTTGTTCCGATCAAAATCAACGCTTTTTTTTTTTTTGGGCCAACGCATGCATAAAATGAATTCATTTTAATTGAACTTGTTAGATTTGCATTTGATGGAAGATTTGTAATTCTCCATAGAAACAAAATCATAAAGGCATTAACATTTCACAGGTGGCTAATGATTCAGCAGCTTCAAAAGAGTCCCAAATAATAATAATAAAAAAAAGTTTGAAATGATAGAATCTATAAATATTAACCTTTATTAAACTCTGATTGTCTTTACACCAACTTATCCGTAGGATTCCAGAACAGGAAAAGGGAGGGGCGACATTTAACACATCGGAGGAAAGAAAACTTATTTGTTATTTACACAAAAGCAAATGAAAGAAATTTTCCAACTCTTTTTAACATCAACTTAAGAATGTATCCAAAGATTTTGATCGGGAGCCATAACACTCATATGATAACTCACGCAGCATGTTCACCATCAGATATATCCTGATGAAAATATTCAACGTTTAAGAAGACAATATTCAATGGTATAACCTAAATAGATTTCATTATTTCATAAATATTAACAACCTACACTTGTTTAGTATTTATGTCAAAATATATTGGATATTAATTATGACTTCGCTTGGAACGGCTTTCTTATTCTTATTGCTTTTTAAAACAATTTTTTAGTATAAAATTTAAAAATTTTGTAATAGAAAGCTGCTTTTAAAAGCAGTAAGAAAGACATCCCAAATGAAGCCTAATTCTTTGTTTAGGATAATTTTATTATTATTTTCTAAAATAACTTTTTAAAATAGGAAGAAAGCTAACCTAACCTAAGCCTAACATTTGAGGGATGGAATAGACAACATTAAGACCATAATGAGTTTCTATAAATTTAAAGCTCGTCTAAAAGACTTCAATTCCATTATATTTTGGAACATAAATGTTAATTTTTTATAGTGAAAAAGATTGATATAATCAAAGATTCTAAACGATTAATGCTATCATTACTTAAATGTTATTTTCTTTTTCCAATACAAAGAAAATGATTTTCTAGAAATTAATTTACTAAGCAATACTCACAATTGGAGGAATGTCCACGGGAAACAAATTAATAGCATCTGTGTTGAAGGCAAAACTATAAGAAATACAAGAAAAAAATGTCAGTCATTTTGAAGAAATCCAACTATAAGAAATACAAAAAAAATTTAAATAACAGGTGAAATAAAATACATGAAATAACTACAATAATTTCCACTAATTTTGTATGCCTAATTTAATAGTAAGGATCCATAGATAAATACTAAGTATTTGTTTTCTTTCTACAGCACAATGTCATAAATAACCTGATAAGGCCATGGCCTTGAAAAGCTCTAAAAAGTTTACTTTAGTGGCGTAGCAATAAGAGCATAAAAACATCAGATTACAGAAAATGTTCAACAACTAGGGATCAATCAAAAAATATTACAGTTGAGCATAGTGAACCAGGAGCAAGTTAAAAGCCTTAAGATTGAGAATTTTATTTATATTTTCTACTTAATATTATGTGTATGAAAGCTTTATATGGTACTGTAATTGTATGTGTGTGAGACCTATTATTTCTATTGTGGATCTTTATTTGTTAAATGGCTAGTATAAGTCTCTTAATTGATTTAATTAAGTGGCACATATATGGAGTGAGTGACCAGCTAAGCAAAGAGCTTGGGAGCAGTGTAATGACCAGCCAAGCATGGAGGGAGGGAGTAGTTATGGCAGTTACTAGTATGGGCCACCCCTTCTTCTTTCCCACTTCTTTTCAAATTTAATTTTCACCCGTTGTAGCTTATATTTAAACATCATTTGACATGGAATGAAATGCTTAAACATTTTGTGATTGAAGGTGGAGTGAATTCCAAGTGGTGGCCTAAAATGGTGGTTGGCCATAGAAGAGGGGTTTGGTGATCTCTCTCATCTCATCATCTTCGATGAGTTGATTGGTTTCATATTTATGTGTTTTGCAAAAATCTTTTGTCGCAATTTTGTTTGGCTTTATCTCTACTCTGTTCTAAAAATATTTCCTCAAAAAAATTCACACTTGGCCACTTATAGTGGTCGGCCAAGTATGAGCTGAAATCAGACCTAGTGTTGTTCCAATTGGGATTTAGTGGCCTTAAACCCTTCTGAAAATTATGGGAAACTACAAAAACATATCTTAAGACATCTCTCTATCATTCTCTAACCAGTTCCCCAATTTTATATGAGTCTAAACCCAGCCACTGAAAACCTAAACCCTAATTAGTCAAATCGATCATACTAGGATTTTTCTAGACCCAGTCACTTATAAAATTTCAAAAAAAATTATGTAGACATCTTAAAAAATTATGAAAACTTCCAAAGAGATGGCAAACCACGAAAATTCGAAGCCTTGAGATCAGCAAAACATGCCTCAAAAGACTTATCAGACAAGGCATCAACAAAGGAACGTGTTTTAGTCCAACCCTCCAAAAAATCATGGTCTACCCAAGTTTTTACCGCCATACCAGCCGACGAAACAGAAAAAAAAATGAAAGATTCAGCAAGCTTCGAAGACGGAACTTCACTGAACATGAAAGATGCCAAAATGCTGCAAACGGAGGCACGATTTGCCGAGAGACGAACAACGCCTGAGAGAACCAAGTTGCGGAAGATTCAAAACTTCGCCGGAGAAATGCTAGGGCTTTTCCCTAGCGGAAAGTTGCGGAAAAAGAGAATAAGAACCATCTCTTTGGATTTTGGAGGAGGTGCTCACCCTTGAGGCTCCTTTGAAGTTTGCTTTGGTTGGCTTCTTTCCCTCCAAGCATCCGAGTCTTGACGCTATTCGGAAGTTTTTCTTTGCTCTTAAGCTCAATGGCAAGTTTTCGGTAACTTTGTTGGATCATTGTCATGTATTGATTAAGTTGGTGAATGGCCTAGACTATAGTAGAGTTTTCTCTCATAGATCATATTTTGTTAGCAATTGTTATATGAAGGTGACCAAATGGTCTCCTCTTCTTGATATTGATGTGGGATCACCCGCAATACCTATCTGGATTTCATTCCCCAACTTGAGGCCGCATTTTTTCGCCCCGTATTCTTCACGGATTGGGTACCTTATTTGGTTGTCCGCTAAAGGTGGACCATGCAACCTCTGTTGGCTCCCATCCCTCTATGACACGTGTTTTAGTAGAGCTTGACATCACTAAAAAATATTCTGATAAAGTTTGGATTGGTCCTAAAAAGTGTGGTTATGTTCAGCATGTTGTCATGGAGGAGTTTCCCCATTTTTATGTGCAATGTAAATTGATTGGTCATTTGCCCGGTGAATGTCGTTCTTCTAATCTGATGATTAATTTGGTTAATAATAATATTTATGGTGAGAAGTTTAATACCGCGGGAGAAAACGTGTTTGTTGGCGGTCCTGTGGAAATTTTTATTCCCCCAGTAGCTCCTATTAGTAATATTGAGGTTGTGGTTAATGGGGAGATTGGTATGGATGATGCTTTAGCTATGGAAACGAGCAATGGTAGCACTGAGGATGCTGCTCTTGGTGAAGGGTTACCCTTCTCGTCATTTGATGCTTTACCGAGGGCTCTTTCTTGTTGTATTAATAAGGGTGTGGTTGAGGCTTATGAGCCTAACAATTGCTTAGTCAATTTAGAAGAAAGTCCTATTGTCAATCATGATTCTGATGATGATGGCTGTGATGGTGTTGTTGCGGTTGTTGATGATTTTGTCCCTCACAGGTCGGGGGATCGTGTGGCTGATCCAGAGTTGAGCCCTTTGGTAGGTGCATTGTCTGAGGGGCCTATTGTAATTGGGGATGTTGTAAAACTATAAGGTTTAGCTGCTAGATGTATGGAATCTCCTGCGACTTTGTTGGAACCGTCGAATAAGCTTTTGGTTGATGTCCTAGTTTCTCTAATTTCTAATGAGGTCTTGAGAGTTCAATTAGCAAGTGTGGTGCAAAATGACTGGCTTGAGGAGTCTGTCTCCTCATCTCGCGGGGGAGTTGGGGAAGACTTCCTTGAGTATGAAGATGATGTTCAGGCTATGTTTATCTTGAAGGATAATTGGAGTGGTGAAAAATACTTTTATTTGAGGGGTGGCAAACGAGCCGACCCCCATGTAGTGGGATCAAGGCTTGATGTTGTTGTTGTTGAGGGGTGACAAACGTGGAAGAAGAAACTCTAGAAGGAAGTAATTTGTATTATTGTTGTATCTTTGGATGATTAGTCTCTTATAGCTGAGTTGTTTGGTTGGTGGATAGACTTTTTTGATCTTCTAATGTGTGCGGGTCTGCTGCTATCTACCTGGCTATCTTGCTGGTGGATTCTCTCTTGTTTTCCTCCTTGGCAGCCTTTGTTCTTGGTTAGCTATTTTGGTTTATTTTGTTGTGTTTGGCTTGTTGTTCTTGGTTCTCTTTCTTGTGCTTTATCTTGTAATAGATTAGATCAACGTCCCATAGATTTTGCTTATAGTGATGTATTTTTAGGGGAATATTGATTCATTAAGGACTTGTATTTTGTTTTTTTCTTAACGTGTAGGCCACTTTGTGTGGGTTTTATCAAAAAAATAAAAAAGGAGTAAATGAGCTAACTTGAGTGTCTATTTAGAGCATTAAGCAAACGAACAATAATATTTTGATTGTGTTTGGCTTTTTAACTTATCAAGCAAAAAATATTCAAGAACATGAAGTCTACTTCAATGCCATAAATTATACAATACACATATCACGACGTAAATGTACATATATCCATACAAATATAAATATATAAATATGAATATGCAAAATCTATATATATATACACATGCAGGCATAAACATACACACACATGCATGTGCGTACTTTTATATGTATATAAGTATAATAATCAAGCTACTTTCAAGTCGAACATGATCAAACAAAGCCTTGTTCATATTTAGCTCATTAAATACACAAGATAATGAAAATTAATCAATTTTGAGCTGCCTATCAAGCTGAATATAAACGAGCTTTTTTTTTGGCTATATTTGTGGAATAAAAAAATCAGCCATTTTCATGCTTTGATCTTCATCCATAATTAGTGGATAATATTGTAAAAAAAAAAATTACCTGTGGCCCAATATTAACCGCCATACATATGGAATGAAGAACTCCTCGGGGTGACTCTCTTGCTCGTAAGTAAAGCGTAGTTGAGTAAAAATCTGCGATGTTTCAACATCAAATTAAACGATCATCAAGATTACTTACATAATGAGAACCATCAGATAAGAACAAAATACTTGTTCTTATAATTAAACGAAAAGCATCTTGAAATCAACATGAAACTCCCGAGCTTAAACAAACCTTCATCCCTTCACCACGCCATGATCGGCAATTTATGATGATAACTGAAAGGACTCTTTCCACAGACCACTCACCATTCATTTGCTGCATATCCATGCGACTGTTAAAGAAATCTAGTACCTTCCAATCAAAAGTATTGAAACAATGAGCAACTGAACTCATGCAAAAAACCTAAATGGAACAGTGAAAGTATGTTATGATCATTAACGAAATTATTGAGAAAATATAGCATACCGTGAACACATTTTCAAGCAATTCAAGGAATCTCGGGTGACTTTTGAAGGGCTGAAACACTTCTTGTCTGTGCATTATAGCATACACAACCTGTAATAAGCATAGAGATGAAAAAATAAGTTTTATGGCACCCAAAATAACTGAAATGGCAAAGACTGTTGCTGAAAAGCATACCTCTGGATTTTGTGGCAAAGCATATATAAGAATGGCATTCAAAATTTCCAGCACAATTCGAAGAAATTCAGCATAAATATGAAGATCTGTTGACTAGAATTAATTTGAAACTCCACTCAATATAGTAAATAAGATTTTAAAAATACAGCAGCAAAAAATTGTCATATGGATCAAATATATTAGAGAATAACATAAAATAACGCAAAATTACCATATCCTCGGCTATGATTCCTCCTCCAACTTGGACGGTAGAAACATTGAGATTTTTGTTATTCTTTAATTCAGCTAATTTTGTATACCTAAAATATTATAGGGAATCAAAGCCTCTTAGACAATTTCACTGCAGCATCGCATGAAATCTCAATGAAATCATCCAACTAAAAGTAAATTTTCTAGCGAAGGGATAAATAGAGAAAAGGCAAATAGCACGTACTTCCGTGACAGCATGTCAAAAAGGCTAACAAGCCTCTGGGATGCATACGAGGATAATCTGAGCACATGAGGAGCCATATTTGCCAAAATAGCCAAACAGTTCGTATGAAGATAGACATCCTGACAAGAACTTTAAAGATTGTAATTTTAAATAAATGACTTTTGTTTTTAAATTGAGCTATACAAAAATTTAATGAAAAAAATCAAATTGCATGCACAACACAATGTATGCTAATAGAGTTTGCGGCAAATTGCCAATCAAACATTGGATGTTACCTAAGTTGAATTAATTTTAACAACTTTTTTTATTTTATATTAGTTTATCTTCGCATAAAAATGGCTATAATGATGATCCCCATAGAAAAAGAATTGCATTATAATACGTCCATGTTGGCTCGTTTCAGGTTCCTGAGCTGATTTGGGTCAAGAAACAGCCCAATGCCTGCAGTTCCCGGTTCAGTCCTTCATTATTATTTTGTCAGAAGTGGTTCTACTGCTGTTTGACCCATGACTCACGGCGAGATGATTTATATATTTGTTCTGTTGATTCCTGTTGTTGTACTGAGATTGCCCTAAAAGCTTGGTTACGCATTTAGTGTGTAAGCTGGTTTGTTTGCCTTTGGGTAGCTGTTGCCCGCAAAACTTGTTTACTGTTTGGTGAATTTGGGCTTATATATGGCTAATTTTAATTGTCATCTGTGCCTTCACATTGGGCTGATTGCTTGCCATTTGGTTCATAGGTTTGTCATGGGCCTTGACTTGGCTTATGCTGGTGACTAGCTCTGATACATGAAGTGGGCTGATTAGGAATACTTGTTGATGTGCACTGCAAATTATATCTTTTATACATATAGGTGTGCATATCATCCTAGTTGACATTATGAAACTCTAAATCCTCAGACGTAAGTAAAATTATCAACAATCAAAATCTTATAAATAATCATATAGCACACATAAGATCAGAGAAGAAGAAACAAAGTTAATCAGAAGTTCAAAATTAAAAGGAAGGGAATATTAAGGAAAAGGGTGAAGCCTTAACTCAGCCAAGACTTGTTACAAATAAGCAAACTAAAATTCAAAGCGAATGCAATTGACAACAGTAATAAAAGGGTCGAAGAATTACATATTCCGAAGTTGTTTGAAATAAGCTAACAAAAATTTATACTGAATGCCATTGAAAACATGAATAATAATGATGATTGATTGCAAAAAGGGAATAAGGGCAGCCATGAAAAGGCTGATGATGAGGATAAAGATTATGATGAGTTCATCTAATATTTACCTGCACTCCAGCCTAACCTATCAAGTGTTTTAGTGCTCGTTTGAACAATGAAAATTTAAAAAACATGCAAATTCCACAAGTTTTTAGATTCATGAAGTAAAAATATTTGCAGACATGAATGATTAAAACTATGTTACCAGCATACTCTCATATGCACCAATCATTTGGATAGTTAAACTCTACCTTCATCGTATTACCTAATACATTTGCATGACATCAAGTAACTTGAGTGTTCGAGTTAACAAACCAGCGTTTTGCATCAATATATTAGTAAAACATGAAACGATTAGAAGGAAAAAAAAAAAACAGTAAAGGCATTGTAAGGAGCACAATAACTTATGCTAGAAGTCATGCAAAGTTCTGTTACATGTTGCAAAAAGTTGAATCAATATGAAATACCTTATATTATAACATGCAGCAAAAATTTGTAGTCATCTTACAACAGAGAGGATACAAAGTAGCAGACAAGTGTCAAAATTTTCACTAGAACATCCTCCACTATTAATTATATCAAATGTTAATAATTTAAACAAGCATAGAAATAAGATCCAAAGAACCATCCAAGTTTTGTTCATAATGGCATTTGAAAAAACCTCAAAGTAATAATTCAAACAAAAGTAATAATTAAGAAAAAAATGGTGATTACTGTTCCAACAAGTGTGAGTTTAAGAACCTGGGTGAAGGATGTTTCATAAAAAGAGAAACATTGATGTACAATTATAGAAAAAGGTGCATTATGCATTCTGAAATTCATCAAGAAAATATTGCAAAAGGTGGCAAGAGTTACCCTTAGCTTGGAGAGATTGTACTTAACAGTTCTTATGAGAATTAAAACCATCAAAGATCCAAGAGATGTATGATGCACTAAGCGTTCTTCATACCACGGCACACTAGGAAGTATCTGAAAGTAAGAAAAAAATTAATAGAAGAATGAATTGAGGTCTTAACATTGAAAAGCAACACCTCTTACCAGTTTATGAATGCTGACATTGAAGGAAGAGTCCTGGCTCAGTATGAGAAGAATAATTAATAGCATATAGATCTGATTGGGCGTCCTCTTTGAAGCATTATAAAGTGTTTCCAGTATGGGCAGTAGCTGTCAATGAAATCACCAACTAATAAGAACAATGCTTTTTAATACTTCCATCGACTTGATTTTGCAAGCAAAGCCAGCCTTTACACCAAAAAATTCAAAGAACTAAGAAGAGTAAATGAATGTCCACAAAATTCAGATCCAGCTAAATTGCCTTCCAAAGCCGACTTCTATGGTTACTTGTTTAGCAAGAACAATATTACCATCAGTAATACATCCACACGCCAGAAATCTTTCATTTTGTTGCAGAATTAACATGCATTTAAATCTATATGGAGTAAGAGAGGATTCAGCAAGATCTTATCAAGTCATTAATTTCACAAACAATAAAAAATTCTTACCAGTATATCCAAATCAGTTCGCACCAACATGTATTCTAGAAAAGCGAAGTTCCCATGCACAAAAGAATAGAGTAGCAAGACAGCACTCTCATCAGTCAAAAACCTATCACATAAGAACATACTAAGTACAAATTGACAATTTGTATAGGGAAATCGATTCTAGAAAGCAGGCGATGAAATTACTCATCATTTACTCAGATGTAATGTAAAATTGTTAATAACTTTGCAGATCAAACAACTAAAGCTAGAAATAAAAATAACAGAAGGTACTGTTGATGATAGGAGACCTCTGTGTTTTACTGTGATTACATATTGTGAATAAATGACAAAGCAAATTGATCTTGCTTTCAAATGTTTGTCTCTATGTTGGTTCAATTCATGTATGCATCAGCACAGGGATTAATATGACATGAGTTCATATAGCTTTAGATGATACATTTGTTCATGTTTCAGAGTCTTCACCGTTGCAGCTAATCCACAAGAACTATTAATTCTGTTTTGGAATTTAGCAAGCAATTTTTTTTACTTGCTGTTTAAAATTCAGCATCAGATTTTGAAAGTATCTAAGATATTCTGTTCTTATCTTGTTATTGATTAAGGCTTGGTTTTTGTAGTTATCAGTTATCTTTCTATTTTAAGATGCAGTGTTTGAAATTATCTCAGGAGTCTCTTTTGGTGTGGAAGATGGTTCCAGCACCAGACTTCCCTCCCCTGTTTTTTTTTTTAGTATGTGGAAGAATTAATTGTTGGTTTTTTTAATTTTTATTGCAAGCTTCAAGCAGTGGAATTAAGACAATCTCAGCTGATTGAATTTCTTTGCTGTTTACAGTTCCTATTTTGATGATTGGATATATGAAGTTTGAATTATGGAATGTTGAGTGTTGTTGTCCCCAAAAAAGGCGGTGGTTGCTGCTATATATGTATATATATGGCGGGCTTGGAGAAAATCCAAACACAGCTGCTTCATGAAATTCAAAATTGGATAACCGATCAATCTAAGATTAGACTTTGAAAAAAAAAATTATCTTATCTATTAGCTTAGATTATGAGGAAAATATATAAAATGGATCTCCGACATGTTATTGCCAAAGACATGTAATTGCCAAATTTTAGCTTGAACAGAATTTATGCTTTTCCATTTTAGGGTGAGTTGGACACGGCTGCAGCTGTCGGTAAAGTAGGTTGTGAAATTGTTGTACATAAAGTTGCTTCCTGAAGTTGCTTTATAGACATCATTATATTTTGTTTGGATAGTATAACTTTAGAGCTGTTGTGTTACAACTGTATGAGAACAACTTACCTTCATACCCTTATATATAATGAGATGAAATATTTAATTTTTCAAAATTTAATTTTTTTAAATATATATGATAATCAACTAACAATTCTAAATCAAAATTGCATCCCTTCTTAAGTTGGTACAACTTTTTTTTAAAATATATTAAAGCTGCTAAAAAATTTTATTTTTAATATTGTTTTACAAAATAAATTTTTAATAAAAATATTTGTAAGCCGTACAAAAAATGAAAAAATAAAAATTATAATTACGATTTCAAAAACGACGTAAAAACAAATTTATACATGCCTTAATTTTAATGTTTTTGATAAAATTTGAATAAAATAAATTAATTTTTTTATTTCACTTCTACGGAGTTGACAAATACACCTAAGAATACTTGAAAAATATCTTTTACAAGAAGTTATAATGTGCTCATTGCCAAAGAAAACTTAAGAAAAATTTGAATAAAAATTACTTTAAAAAAAAAATCGCTAGCTGATGCATGCCTACGAAACCATGGCAGCTCAACTTCCAAAACGCAATGTTGGAACTGGAGATGCTTCCCTTAAAGTTATTTGATCTGATCTTCAGCCTTAACCTTTATTGATTTCTTGTCATAACTATGGAGTTCTTGACATCAAAGTGAAGATTATGCTCGACAGGGATCACAAAGGCAAGCAGGGGCCGACCACTCCTTTACCTGATCTGGTTATAATCCAACCACCCAAGGAGGAAGAAGAGTACGGAAGACCTCCATTATTGACTATGCCTATTGAGATTGAAGAACCTGCTTAGATTGATGAAGTGCTTTCCTTTTTCTTTAGACTTTTCAAAACAAGCTTCTATTGTTTTTTCTGCTCTGAATTTTGTTCATGTACTGATGGAACTCTCACAGTTGGATTTCGAACATTTCTTTTCATAAATGAACATGGATTGTATTAAGAAGCTTATTTCGATTTTTTTTTTTTGGTTATAAAAGCTAAATGCCTCAAACCCAAGCTCTTCATGTTCTTTCTTGTTAACCGGATCTCCATCGCTTCGTTCTCTGCAGCTTCGACCAATATATTGCAAGCCCTTGTCGTCGTCTCCACCCAGGCAGATTTTCCTAATCGCCTCTTTTTCCTAAATTATTCTTTCCATCAATTCATCAAAATATTGATCGAGCAATCTTGTGCGAAGAAATGGATGAAGTGCCGAACTTCGTGAGGAAGAAGAAGATATGGGGTATTTCAGAAGGCATTTACGTCTTTCTCTTACCTTCAAACAGCGGAAAGCAGCGAAAAACAGAAGTCTACTTCATGACGGGAAAAGTAGCCGTGGGACGCAAAAAGTTTGAGAACGGGGCACGACCTCGTCACCCCAAACCCCAACTCGGTTGCGTTTCCTGCCGTACAGCAGCGAAAACGGAGTCCCAAACACACCCTTAATCCTATGAGTGAAAGTTAGATGTGTAATTCCTACAACTGTGGTACAAATGTGACTGCTTGACTCCCTGCGTACCAACAAAAAGCCTAATTTCTTGTGATAATTTGTTCCTCAACTATTTATCCTACATAATTAACTAGGCTAGCCCTCCTAATTTTAGTTAAAATGTGATATGTGCCTAATATTATTTTATAAAAATTAATTCATTTATTCCCTGAAAGATTATTATTGTTCAAGTTGTTAGATTAATTGACAAGTGAACAGTGAATCCTCAATATTTTTTATACATAAAAGGATATTGTGCATAATTTTGTAAGGAAATCAAAACCCAAGTAATCATATATTACCCTTAAGTTAATAATAAAAATAATGGTCAGCTATGTAATGTATACAAACAAATGCACGCATGATAGATGCCAAAAAATTTTTTTTTGAATCCTCAACTAAACACGTTCCTTCCAGTGAGGGTGTATGAGGGAATAAGACACCATGAGGGAATAAGAGACCGTGATACTTCTAGAAATGTTTATAGCTAAGATTTTCAAACAAGGTAGCACATGCCAATCTCATAAGCCTAGCTAACAAGAGATAAAAGGAGTTGTTTCACGGGATATTTCAAGAGATAACAGATACCAACTAGAAGATTTAAAAAAAGCACCATCTATTAATTAATAGTTCAGAAGAACGACAAATAAATGCCATGTATTAAGAAAATTATATAAGCTAGTTTTGGATAACTTACAGCCCAAAAGTATCGAATAAGGATGCAAAAGGCAATCTCACAGGAGACTCACCGGGTGCATTGCCCTCAATGTCAGCACGATCAACTACAAGAAAATGAAAAGGCAAAGGCAACATTACCATTGATGTGAGATGAGTATTGACAAGAATAACAACGTTCCTTACATTCAATATCCCTTGCATTGTTTAATGCCTTGGAGTAAGGGTTGTCATAAAAGTAAGATCCTTGTTTCAGGTATGATTCAGAATCAGCAGTCTCAGCATCATTCCTTACCATCGACTCATCCGGTACAACACCCGTTCTATAATGAACAAGAACAAGCAAAACATGCAGACTGATATCCGCTAATGGGCTCCTTGAGCCTTCACCACTTGAGCTGACTAGATAATTGAATGTGTAATAAGGAAGTAGCACAATATTTGCTGCAACAAGAAATGAAAAAACATTATGAGACTACACTACTGAATTTGAATATGATAAAACACTCAAAAAGTCAAGAAATAACATATTATCCACTCCATAACAGGCCCTTCATACTGAACAATTTTAACTAGTTATAACAATTCTTTCATTGAATTCTTTCAGATTTCAAAGACTTGCATCTCAACTCTATTGCATCAGAAAAAGAGGGTCATATTGAACAATAAATTCATTTCCATAACCCTTCTTTAACTTGAACATGCATGAATAAAAAAAATACAAAATTGGACTATAAAAAACTTGTGATTTACCTTGTTGAATTATATGCAATTGTTCGAAGGAACTCATTCTCATACTACCTCCTTAAGATGAATTGTGGAATCATAAATTTCAGAAATTAGTTCATTGATGTGTGTCCATGTATGTGTACTTAAATGTTTAAATTAGTTCGGTTACAACAATGGAATTCAAACTCAGCAAATTTAGAGATTTGCAAAAAAAATGTGGGTAAGGAGGGTATCATGGGAATGTTGAACACGCCACTTTTCTTAGGTGATTGGGTTACGAATAGGGTCAGAAATCATCATCATCAGCAGCAGATTTATCCAAACAATTCAATATCAACTTTAAGAATCATCAATCTTTCTTCTTTCCTAAAAAGTGTTGAATGAGATGTCAAACATATTCAATGCAAATAACTTTGGTCCATACAACATTTGATGTTCACCTGTATCTTCTTAATGATTCAACATTAATGTTATCTACCTATGAGCATCCATCCATTTTAGGAGTGCCCTTTTTACCCATTGTTGCACTTATTTAATTTAAAGTATGCATATAAACATTAAAAGACAATATAAAGGAGATTACCCAGTCATTTTTTTTGGAAGAGGGGAGGTGAAATGAGTGGAAAAAATAATATTAGAACAAGATTACTAAAAACCTACATGAATCCTAAATGAAATCTTCTATTTGGAGCATTTTTAAAGAGTTAACAATGTATACATGAAACTTAAAAAAATAATGTGGAGCATTTTAAACTATTGGATAGGATCCTAACCTAGTCTCTTGCCTGTGAGGAAAGTGCACCCCCCCCCCCCCCCCCGCCCCGTATTATTAACTTTATTTTATGTATTAATTTGAATTTAATTTATTATATTCATTTAATTTCAAATAAATTAAAATAAATAAATCATCTTTTATATTTTATATTTAAAATAATAATAACAATAATATTTAACTCTCTCTCCTCGACACCCATCAAATAACACCCGATTAAAGCACGAATGAGCTCGTTTGATACGTCTCAACGAGCCGGACGTAATGGCATAATCCATTTTGCAAGATGAGGTCCCAATCAAAAGAAATTTAATACAAAACAAACATAAGCATGGAAGGTTCAAATTAGACCTGATCACATATATTTTATAAAAAGAGGTGATATGTGATCAAAACAAATAAATCCTAAGAACGCCAACGAATCGAGGTAAAAAATGCAATTTGACCCTTCATCAAACACAACAATGCAACGTAAAGGAGGATGGGCAAACCCACAAGGTGTGCAATAAGGTCGTGCAAGCGATCGGATGCCAAAAGAAGGTCAACATTTAGATTGAGATCTGATTGAAATCATTTCAAATGAAAATCTAAATCCCATCTTCAATGACAAGATCCATGAATTGGCATAAGTGGTGGGAGAGAGAGAATATGCTCTTTTTATTCATTATCATAAATTTTATATCAACTTATGGATCTTGTCATTGAAGATGAGATTTAGATTTTCACATGAAATTATCTGAATCAGGACCAAGTCTAAATGTTGACATCTTTTTTGGCATTTATCGCTTGCACGTCCTTATTACACACCTTGTGGGTCAATCCATCTTCCTGCGCGTTGCATAATTGTGTTTGATGAAGGGTCAAATTGCACATTTAATTTGATTTGTCGACAGCCTTAGGATTTATTTCTTTTGATTGCATATCACCCCTTCTTAAAATATATGTAATCGGATCGACGCCAATTTGATAAGTATTTTATGTGCATTTGAACCTTTTATGCACATGTTTATTCTGTATTTAAATTTTTTTTATCAGGATCTCATCTCGCAAAACGAATCGCAACGCTACATCCGGCTCTTTGAGATGGATCAAATGAGCCTATTCGTGCTCGAATTGGGTGTCATTTGATTCTTGTCTAGAAAAGATAGTTAAATATTATTGTTATTATTATTTTAAATATAAAATATAAAAAAGGATTTATTTTTTCATTTATGTGAAATTAAATGAAAATAATAAATTAAATTCAAATTAAAACATAAAATAAAATAAAGTTAATAAATACATAAATTTATTAAATAAATAAATAAAAAGATATCTCATCCAAATTATTTTTTTGTTTGGAGCTTTAATACAAACTTATTTTGGCTTTACATTTTCATCCTCTCAAATCAATCAGGTTTAGATCCAATGGTTGATTGCATGCAATGGCTCGATCTAGGCCATTTGATTTAGGGTTTCACTAGATCTCTCATTGAATAACAAAGGGGGCCGGTTCAAGGGGCTATCCACAGTTCACTCCCTAACCACTTAAGCAGTCGCATCTCCCTCTCATGCCTGGGGGGCACTCTTCCTCACAGGCTAGAGGTTAGGGCCGGTTATTAGGATTCATCCACTCTCTACACGCCTCCCTTTTCTCCATCACATGGCTGCTCGCAAATCCAACTCCCTCACGAGTGTGATCCCATTCAGACGGACCTCCCAGTCGAGCCACCCTACGCCAGCGAGGCTAGGGGTGTCAATATTTGACCCAACTCAAAACCCGACCAAAAAAGTTTTGGGTCAACCTATTTGACTGACGGGCAGGGTTCAAGTTTCATTTTTTGATCCATTTATAAAATCAGGTTGTCAGTTGACCCAAAAATCCGAAATCAATCTGGGTTGACACGAAAACCTCACTTGTAGCGCGATCCCGCGCCGCGTCCGAACTCCCCACCCAGACCAGCATAGCGTGCAGGCCACTCTCGCCCCATACTTTGGATGTCATACTCATGCATTTTACACATCTTACTTCACAGTGCACTCTGCTTGCACACATACATTATATCATTGCTGCTCAAGTAAAATGTCAAAGTAGAATGTACCTAGGATGCTTATAAAAGTAAAGATTCAAGATAGAATACATTTAGGATTGAATATAAATTGTAAAGTGCTCATTTATATTTGTATATTTCAATTTTAAAGGTTGTAAAATGTTCAAAGATGTTTGCTTATTTAAATAAATAGTGCTCCAAAAGATAATCCCTCTCCTTTGAAGGGTGCTCTTTTGAAACCCAATAGAAGATTTGGAACCAAGAAAAAAGTAAGCAAATGCATTTAAACTTAAATTCACAAGAGTAGAAATCCAAATATGTTGTGGTGGAGCTTTGTCCCCTTACTTTTCAGTAGACTCCGAGTTATATTTATGCTTCAAATAAATGAATAAAAGATTTTATGTATGCATTTGTTTCATATGACATGCATGACGTTAGTTACATACACTTGCATATTTAAGAGTTTCAATTAAACTTTCTTAATTAAGAAAATCCTTGATTTTTTAGGATAGCACCATCCTATCTTGCATTCATAAAGCGATTGATTATGTTTTGGATGTTAGCTAGCAGCTCACTTCAGGCAAGCATAAGTCTAGATTGTACACCCCTCAATGTGTCCTCTTTAACTCCTGATAAATTATAAATCTATCATTTCTCCTAGGAGTAAATCAATCTTTGATCTTCTAAACTCAAAATTTTAATCAAATCTTCCTATATTTTAAAAATCTAATCCTCATTAAAGATGAAGAGAAGAGTTTATTCCTTTTGAATTAAAAGAACATAGGAATCCTACTATGCATCAAATCAAGAAAAGAATAAAATAGCATCCCTAATCGAGAGTATTCTTGGGCTGAAACCTACGATGTAATTAACCACGAGAGTTTGCGCCCGTGAAAAATAGACACTCACATTAAATAAATCTCACTCAAGCTAATGTATCGAATGAGAGAAATCTCGTGACTATCGAGTCATTTATATTATTATACATCAAGATGTATAGGCAAAAGATATTATTCTCCATTGATAATCATATGTATGATTTTATCTACTTTTAATTAGTCTGTTTGCATAGAGTATAAAAGTTTACAACCGTTTTATCCTACGTGATACGTGATCGTACCATTTGCATTCTAACCCCCGCCTACATTATCCTTTCGGAGATCCACAACTAGCATCAACTATTCCATATCAAACTAGATTAAAACTGAGATCCAACTTTATAAGAAGTGTAACCCTAATCACAGGAGTATTCTTTTGTAGCAAAATGGTAGAAAAGGTAACATAAAATTGGGATCACGAAGCTTATAGTACTTTTCCTTCAAGAATATACAAATGGTCACGACATTAAAGAATGTAACATGTAATTAGAGTTATATTAATATTGTAAGATCCCTGTGGAATGTTTGGTACCAACTGGAATGAATAAAACAGGAGAGACCGAAGCAAAATTTAATTTTACAACTGGAATAAATTAAACATACCAGCTGCAGAGCCAACTCTTTGCAAAACTCCAGATTGGTTTCCATTAGAATGGATGGTATATTGAGAGTTAAAGGGCATTTGCGACCTGTCAATAAAATTCAATAATAGTCTGCGTACTATAGAAGTCGCAATATCACCATCCTGCATAATAAAGCTAAGAATATCAATATCATCATCCTTCATCTATCTATCACTCTCAAAGCAGAAGATGTATCATCCAAGTATCACCTGGCACATTGCTGCATCAAGGAAAGGGTGCACATCTTTTGGCCCTGGACATGGCCCTGAACGAAGTTGAGTGGACATTGCCACCAGAACAAAGTTTAGCACTTCATGATGAAGGGCGTATGAATGTCTACTTGCAACAAAAATGAGACAGCAAATCAGGACAACAGGAAGTTAGTAGAGTACAATTGAAGCATTGCCGATGAAATTTACCTAGCATCAGATTTGCCAATGAAATTAAGCACCCCTTGCATAACAAAATTCTCAATGCTCTGCCCTATATAACAGAAACAAATATGTCAGCCTCCAAGTTCAAGCAATAGGGTCACGGAAATGTATCAGATCAGCCAGAAATGCAAGCACAGAAGCTTTCATTTATGTCCAAATTGTCTCATAGAATATAGACTTAGACCATAAAATGAATGAGACAACCCGAGGGAAACATGGAAGATGAAACTATCCACTGACATATTTTTGCCGAAAACAGCACTGAAAAATAAAATTGGTGTAAAGAATAGAATAAAAAGAAATGAATTACCCGTGCGGAGAACATCCTTCTCCATGTCAATTTCAGGAAGGCTAAGATAAAGTTCTTCAAAAGTAACACTTTTTCCATATTCAATGATATATTTGAGAAATACAGATGATATGTATGCTGCATTGATTGCCTTTGAATGCACAGGGGATCCAGAAGCAGTTGACAATGACTCTTGCAAAGACCACACCATGTGAATCAAGATCTTTGCAAGGTGTCTGGTGTGATAATTATTCTGCACTGCAAGGTAATTAGCAAAGCAACCACATTAACTAGCCGTGACAGGGAATATAAAGTATCTTCTTATAGTAGACTTGAGAAGTCTGGAATAATGGATCCAGCGGTGCAGTGTTTCATTGGTTGATCTTAATAGTGCAGTATTTAAGGAAGCAAATGAAAAATAGAAGAACTTGCAGTTGAAATCACATTTTAACTAGCAAAATTCAATAATTCAGCAAATCTTCCATGTCAATTCTAACTTCAATAAGCATTTGTTTCAACAGACTTAGGCGTATTAATTGTTATGTATCATACAAATCATTGTCAATCATAGCAGATCTCAAAATAACATGCTTTAGAAACATTAACTTCTCCCCAGTTACAAACTTCCTGCAATCATGATAAGCCTAAACAAAAAGTTACTAATACTAACCAATGAATTTACGATGCTGTAAGGGCTCACTTAGGTGCTTGAAGTTATACACAATGTCTGAAAAGAAGAATTCGCTAGATTCTAACATTTGTATGGATGCAGTTAGAAATTAACTTATATTTTAAACTCAACAGAAACCTTCAAAAGCCCTCATAAGTTACTCAAATGAGCCCTAACACAATATATGTTCAATAGCGTCCACTAGAATAAGAAGCTTGCGGATCTAAAAAGAGATCAAATAGCAGACAGAAGAGCAAAAAATAAGTGAGGATGGAAGATGTGGATGATAAATAAGGGCAAAGATAGTAATATAAAGAAGTGCGCAAGGAATGGTGAAATAAGACACTTAGAAAAATGAAGGAGCACAATATATCCAACTACAACGTGGTTGTGCCATGTGGCGCCATAAGAGATGAGCAAGTACTATTACCAATTTACCATATTGAGATATTTGTTTTCATGGTATACAAGGACTACAAATTGCCTACACCAAATTTTATTAAACCGCACGGGAGGAAAGAAAAAATTCAATCAATTTCTAAAATACAAGCCATGCTTTTTAGCATCAAACAGCAAAAACTCAATCATCCATTATATGGCATAATTCATAGGCCTACCACAGGTAAGGACTGCATTGGACCCATCAATGATGTGTTAATATAATTACTTTTAATTTAAGAACCTTGTAGGTTTTGTGCCTGTAAGTTATGAAAATATTACAACAACAATAAGAACAACAACAAAAACATCAAGCCTTTATCCCACTACGTCGGATCAGTTAAATGAATCATTTTTCTCCATGGTGTCCAATTAAAAGTCATTCTCATTTAAATCTAATAAACAAAGATCATTTCTATTACTTTCTAACCAATTTTTTTTAGATCTACCTCTATACTTCTTAACATGGTTCAGATCTAATACACGTATGCTACTAATCAGGACATCAGAAGGCCGACATTTTATGTGACCAAATCATCTAAGGAGACTCTCTCTAATCTTATCTGCCACTATAGCTACTACAAATTTTCACGTATATACTCATTTCACATTTTATCTCTAATTATAATTCCACTCATCCACCTAAGCATCCTCACCTCTACAACTCTCAACTTAATTTTAAGCTTGTCTTTTAATAGCCAAAATTTTAAGCCATAAAGCATTGCAGGTCTCACCACCACCATATAGAATTAGGGGTGCTTTTTTATCACACAACAGCCCCGATGCATTCCTCCACTTCAACCATCCAACTTGAATTCTACTCATAATAGCCCCATCTATTTCACCATCCCTTTGAAAAATGCACCCAAGATATCTAAAATGTGTACTCTTTTTAATAACTTGATCGCCCAAAGTCGCAATCCCTCCACTAGATCTATTACTACTAAAATTACACTCCATCTATTTAGTTTTAGATCTACTCAAATGAAAATCTTCATACTCTAATGTTGACCGCCATAATTCAAGTGTTTCTTCAACTCTCTCTCTAGTCTTATCAACAAGAATGTTATCAACAAAAAGCATACAATAGGCTACATCCTCTTACAAACGTCTAGTAAGAACATCTAAGACTATAACAAAAAGATATGGGCTTAAAGTTGATCATTGATGTAATCCAACTGAAATAGGAAAATATTTGGTCAAACCACCTTGTGTTTGAACACAGGTAACAGCTCTATAAGTTACAAAACCATAGAAAAATTAAAAAAAAAAAAATATAAGGCCAACTAATTTCAAAGATTAAAGCTACCATCAAGTGTGGAGGAAAATCATAAGATATCAACTACTTTGTGCACTTTGGTTCCCTGTAGTGTCACTTTTCTAGTTTCATGATATGTCGCCAGCCCAGGAGGGGTCGGCTGGACCAGTCCAGCCTGGACCGGTCCAAGTGTATTCGAGGTGGGCCCATGCAGGAGGCGGAAAACAGATAGAGAAGGGGGGGCGGGATCTCTAGGTGGACCATGCTTGGCTTAATTCATCTTGGGAGGGAAAATTTGAATGTGGGGGACTGTTTTAGGAAGTTTGTAATTGTCCTTTGTGTTTAATTAGGAGATTGGGGGGAAATTGTTTCTCATCTTGAATTTTGAATGAAAGTTTGAGATCTAGGGTTTCTTGCTTTGGGCTCTTGGCGTTGCCGGAGATTGGAGTGTTGTTCTTCCTCCGAGAGGAAGAACAAATTGTATCTTTACTTTTTTATTCATCACCTAGTGGAATACAAGTGGTGCTTTGAGTTTTCCTGCAGTTTTCCTCTAATTTTCCACTGTTTTGGCTGTTTTACTGCTGTGAACAGCAGTTTTCTTTGTTGTGGTACTTATTTTTTGTTAGGTTTGCTTGTGAATACAAGTATTTCCAATCATTTCACTAATGCTTTTGAACTCCAAAACGAAAGCAACAAATGAGATGAGTACATTAATATATGCAAAGTGATTGTTTCATCTTACAAATCTAAAATTTTGAATTCAATTTTAGGGGATTTACATACACAGCACTAAAAGCTTTACAATTTACATATTTAACATCTAAACTTAACTATTTACAAGACATAGCATTTTGTTAACAAAGTTAGCCAAAATAGCCCTGATCTCGAGATCACGCCATAGGAGCTCGCGGTCAGAAGTATCGACAAGCCTAGTGGCATGAGAAGAAAATGTCATGATAGGAGCTCGTTGGCAAAGACATCAATGGGATCGCAATGCGTGAAAGAGAGTAAGAGTTCATGAGACGTGTCGTGAAAGGACCAGCGACCTAAACTCACCATAAGAGCTCACTATTGAAGGTATTGACAAGATCAGTGATGTGAAGAACCAATAACATGTGAAGAAAAACGAAGAGTGGCAGAATGTGAAGGGAGATGGGATCTCATTCGTGAAATGCGGCAAGATTGGTGGTGTGAAGTGTATGGAGAGGTGAGTTTATGTATTATTTTTAATGTTTTTTCAGAATGTTATGTGAGTAAATAATAAAATTTAGGCATTAATTATGTAAATTGTAAAGTTTTGAGTGCTATGTATGTAAATCCCCCTTCAATTTTTAGTCACGCAAAACTTCAACTATAATATAAATGGATTGTTGAATACAAACTTTGGAAATAATTATGGATGTTCTTGCATTTCAACCTTGGAACAATATCATCAAAAGTAAATATGTTCACAAACCAAAAATAAACTTCTTTCACGTCTCCTTTAGTGTTTACTCATACGACTTTCATCCTTTTTTTTCTATTTTTAACTTTTTAACAGGTAAACTTCCCCCATACTGAAGATGGTGAAATTTTAGGTCATGCGCAATGGAGGAGTCTGGCCATGTTAGTAGAAACCTCTTGACTTTTCTCAGACAACATTAAAAGCGGATTGTGAACTAAGTACCAAGAAGATAAGAGCAGTACCTAGCCACCAATTAATCAAGGAATAACAAAGTGATTGGGGTTCCATATTTTTCTAAACAAAAGTAATGGTTCTTTACGCTTCTTCTAGGCCTACCATTCAGAAAGCTCGATATTTTACAAATATACAACTGAATTTTTGGAAGTTCGCTGACAGAAAATATAATGCTGAAATTCCCAACAATGCCTAAATAGTAAAAAGAATTCAGGGGGTAAAAGTTGAATGTAAATTAGAGCCCTGCTCATAGATAATTGACGAGGGTCTGCCTTCCATGCCTACTTTAAAGCATTCATACACATCTACTACTTCAATAATCCAAATAATTGCAGAACTAGCATGAAAAGAAACTATCAAAGAAAGAATGCTACAACAAAAGAAATGATTTCAGCATTCCACATAATCGCAACTCGGAATTACCATAATTCACACTTATCACACACGCATATGGAGGACGCCATTAATACACATTCATGTTTAGAAAGCACCACCCAAGTAATAAATACGTGACACTGGACTTGACAATCAACAATGCTGATACCCAATTAAAATCTCAACAAGCCAATCAATCAAAGAAACCAATGCCATTCCGGAGATTCGGAGCACAAGATCCATCCCAGACTCAACAACAAGGAGATGAATTAAAACGAACACTCACAGAAGATCTGGCACGCCTGGTCCACACGGTCCTGCGGCCATTGAAAATTGTGCGGGAGCTCGAGCAGCTTCTTCCAGAACTCGGAGGATATCGGGTAAGACTTTTCGCCGACGAACATGCCAATAAGCTCCTCTGCGACGTCCGCTGGACGCGCTCCACGTCGAGGTGTCGATGGCGCCGCACCCATGGTTCCCGCTTCAAACCCTAGCCCTCACTGCTTATCATCAGAAAACTAGACCACTTCTCTCCCCGACTCCAAGAACTAGATCTGTGCTTTGAAGAACGAAACCACGATGGAGGCAGAGGCAGAGGCGGAAGAGGAGATCGCGCACCGCTGCCGTGATGACCAAGAAGCGAGCAAATGGGGATTCTGCGAGAGCGAGAAGAGACTGAAGGGGCTTATTTCATTCGATTTTTTTTTTTTTATCGCCGCGCCTTATGTCTCATATATTTGGCTTCGTTTTCTTCCTTCGGAAGCAGAGGACCTCTCGGTCGCGAGGATGCAAAAGTCCAGAGCTATTTAATACGGCAGCCGATTGAACCGACGTTATTTACTTATATAAATATATATGAATGAGAAGAACTTTTTTTTTCCAAATTAAAAAAAATGAGCTAATTATAAATTAGCAGATTTTAATTTTTTTATGTTATATAAATAATATTGTTTAATAATAATGTATATATTTGAAATAATGATATTAAAAGTTTGAATAGATTATTAAAAAAAATATTTTAAAATTATTGTTATTAATATATTTTATTTTTGATAGGATAAATATGACAGGAACTTCCTACCTTTCCATTAAACTATAGGTTTGTTAAATTTAATATGAGTTTATAAATTATTTTATAATTTGTTAGGATGAAAAATATCGAAATTGATGAAGAAAAAAATAAAAAAATAACATTATATTTCTTGTAACTTTAATGCTATGAATTTTCTCTAAATAATATGTACGCCCAAAATTAATTTTTGTAGTTTCCAACTAGCTTTTGCCTCGAGATTCGTGCCCGATCAAGCTAATTTTGTGATGTCGTATCAATTACGAAGTCAGTAAAACAAAGACGTTCTTGTTGGGGGAGAGATGAGGAGTAAACAGCACAATGACGAAACAAGTAAAAGCAGCGAAGAGTAAAGGACTCCATGATTTAACTTGAAAAAAATTCAAAATAGAGAAAAAAATCACTGAGTCACACCACACCAAAAAATTCACTATGAAAATTGAAAGAAATAAGTACATATCTCTCTTCTCTCTTACTCTCTCCTTCTTTCTCTTCCCACATACATCGTTCTCAATTTCTACATACATAGAAAATACAAGAGAAGCAAGTTATAACACCCAAGAGATGCAACTCTTGAGAAAAACAATTGTTCATTTTGTCTCGCAGCATTGCGGTGCTAGTTTGAGGCGTTGCGGCACCCAGTCTTCACTCAACGTTGTGGCGCTTAGTCTCTTTCTTGACCTGCTGCAACATTATATCTCAACCGCTGCGATGCTCTGCGCTCTATTGTTCAACGCTGGAGCGCTCATGAACACGTACAGCATGGGGGCACTCGGGTACATAGCGCCGTTAGCCGTAACACTTGGGTACACAACGCCGAGGCACTTGGGTACACAGTATAGTACACTCGAGTACGTAGCGCCGGGTATGATCCTCAAGGTTTGAAACAGTTCTTATAAGGATTTAGAGGCCTCCTTTCATTATTCATTAGATACTGAAATATATATATATATATATATATATAAGCCTTTCTCACCAGACTTTAGCCTTACAGCCACCAGCTTTCTTCACAATCAACAACCGAATTGAAGAAACCGAAACCTTAGTACTTCAGAAGAAGACTAAACCCTCCATAAAACTACAAGTTTTCACAGTTACATCTACTTAGTGCTGGACTTCAAACTAGTACTTCTAAATTAACCAATGAGCCATTAATTCGCAACTTACAGTAATAGTACTTACCCTCCCATAAACTCAATATGCGTTAAATACTTAAACCGTCAAAGGGAAAAATATCAATTTTTCCAATGAATATCTATCTGTGATTTCTTATGCAATATGTGATAAATAGATGATGACTTTATGGATGGCTGTAACTTTTTATAAAGAAGATTGTAAAACTGTTTTAGAGAAAGTAACTTTTTCGAGTTTTTTCAAAGCTACCTTAAAAAGTAGTTTTCTAGCATAACAAGTTTTTAAGAACAACAACATCATTATCAAACTTTTATCCCACCATCTTATAGCATTAGGGGTACTTTTTTTATCACAAAACAGGGCCGATGCATTGCTCCACTTCAACCATCTAATTTGAATTCTACTCATAATATCCCCATCTATTTCACCATCGCTCTAAATAATACCCAAGATATCTAAAACGTGTACTCTTATTAATGACTTGATCGCTCAAAGTCACAAACCCATCACTAGATCTATTAGTACTAAAATCACTCTCCATGTATTTGGTTTTAGATCTACTCAAACGAAAACCTTTAGACTCTAAGGTTGACCTCCATAATTCAAGTTCACCTTCAATTTTCTCTAGTCTTATCAACAAGAAGAATATCGTCAGCAAAAAGCATACACCAATGAACATCTTCTTGCAAATCTCTAGTAAGAACATCCATGACTAAAGTAAAAAGGTATAGGCTTTAGCATGATCATTGATGTAATCTAACTAAAATTGAAAAATACTTGGCCAAACCACCTTGTGTTTGAAACAAGTAACGACTCCAGCAAACAAATCTCTAATGACTTGAATGAAAGCATTATTAATTCCTTTCTTTTTTAGAACTCTACATAACACTTCTTTTGGAACTTTATCACATGTTTTCTCTAAATCAATAAATATCATATGAAGATCTTCCTTTTTCTCTCTATACTTCTCCATCAAACCTCTCAATAAATGTACAGTTTCCATAGTAAATCTACCCGGCATGAATCTAAATTGATTTTGAGAAACATTAGTATCACGTCGTAATCTATATTCCATAACAAGTTTTAAGAACAGCAAAAAAATAGTAGCCAAGCAGAAACTATGGCAGCGGTATAAAAAACAAAGCAACAAAATTACTGTCCCAAAAGAAGCCTTAATAGTAAGCCTCTCAAGATAATACTCTCGAGTCTGGAGCTAATTTATATGTTGCAACTTGACTCTGTTGTTGTGGGTTGTTCCAGGTTTCATTTGGAAGGTGATTTTAGCCATTGTTTCTGGTTGGCTTTAATAACACTACTAATTCAGGGAGCTCTGCACATTCCCACAATCTGCAATGATACACTTTGCAACATATTTTGCGCACTGCAGCCACTACTCTCTGCATCAATTCATATTCCAGACCTTCGTCTACCAACTGCTTCCCTTCTTATCTGAACTACTGTACTAAACATTTATACAGGTATTCTCTACTGTAATAGATTTTGTTGAAGCTTCTCCTTCTCTGTTGCACAATTTCTACTATACAGAAGAACTGCATTCTTCTATAGAATGCAGAATTGTTGATTTCTCTGTTTGCTGATATTCTTCAGGCTCCAGTCATTTCTTCACTCATTTTCTCGTATTTTCAAAAAAATTTAATGGAAAAAATAATATCGAAATATCATGATAAAAAAAAAGAATGAAAGTGCTGCTACATTGATCATAAAACCTTCAATGCCCATTAATTAATACAATAAAAATGAAAGACTGTGACATTGATAGGAATTAGCAGAGAGGGATGTTATTAACGTAAAATTACTATTTTGCCATTGTGCATGTCGGTAAGAGCTGACTTCAGAGGTTCTTAGCTTATTACAAAATTTTGATGTACAATAATAACACTACGGGTGCCAATTTCGGGTCACGGGTCGGGTTCGGGTCGAACTCGAAATTGATCCGGCACTATTCAGGTCAACCCGAATCTGACCCGTTTTTAAAAGTGGGTTGATTTTCTGGATCCAAACACGACCCGCTTCGGGTCCGAGCCAACCCGACATGACCCGTTTCCAACAAAAAATTGCTAGTTTTCGGATAAAAAAGGGTCTGTCTCCTCTTTTTCGAGTAAAAAACGGGTCAATCTCGTGTTGTCGGGTCAAAATTGGGTTTTCGGGTCAAAGTGTCAACCCGAATCCGAAATGGTTCGGGTTCGGGTTGACCCTAACCCAAAATTTTCAGGTTTGATTCGAGTCGGATTTTCGGGTCGTGTCAAATATTGACACCCCTAAATAACACAAGAGAATTTAGATTTCTATCAACCTAAAATCAAATAAGTCTAAGTTCATTTAATTTCAACATCATTAAAATACTCAAATTAATATAATAAACCTGTACTCTCTACAAAATAAGGACACGTGGGGCTCGATTGGTGAGGAGGAAGTGCTCAAAGCATCCATAAAACTCCATCAAACCGCCGTCAAACCACTATAATCTAACTATGATCTTCTAACCCCTATCATTTGACCACCTTCGACGGACCACTGTCATTAGACCACCATCATAAAATTATCATTCGACATGGTCTTCCAGCTACCTCCACCCCTATTACAATTTCCTGATTATTGTAGATTGACTATCACTCCTAAAACATTGTTATCCGACAATAATCCTCTAATAACAACGCCAATGATGGTCGCTCAACTATTATCGTCTTGACCACCATCATCCAAATAAATATCCCAATCACCAGCATTGATGCTCGTCAACTTCAGTACCCACCATTGTCATCAACATTGATGCACATTGTTGACACTAATATAAACATCTCCCAACTTCATGCTTGTCACCACTTACGTCCACACAAGCCATCACCAATAAGATCAATACATGTTGTCCACATAATCTTTGCCTCATTAAGTCAAAATCAATATTTTAAATGGACTTTATTTTTGCCCTTCTCTATTTATAGGAGAACGACCAAAAAAACACAAAGGATCTCTTGAAGTCAACTCCAATGACCATTGATAGTCTTCGGATCTTCCCCCCACCAATGACCGTTGCCGGACTTTCGCTCGTTCGTTGATAGTTGATGAATCTCTTTCGGATCTCTTCCCCCACCGGTCTTCATCGGACTTCCGCCAGTTCATCAGCCACCGTCGAATCTCTTCCCAACCACAGTGCATCACTGGAATTCCGCCTATTTGTTGATAACTGTTGAATATCTTCTAGATCCCCAACCATTGTGGCACCTCTATCGAATATTCTCCTAAATGTTGCAACCATACTTTAAATACCTATCATTCAATCAATATCAAGAATTTTGGCCTAAAATTTTGTTGATTCTCCAATACATTGTATTCTCATCGACCATGGATTAAGACATGATTTGATCTCAGTAATTTGCTCAAATAATAGTAGAATCATTTCAACTTTGTGAGATCCCGTTATTTTTTTCCTTTTCAAGATTTTTCACGTAAAAATTTTGATACTTTTTATCATTTCAATTCTCTTTGTGCACTAAATTTCCGTGCATCACTAAGATGTAAAATCATTTTACTCTATCATCGCAAATTTCTCAGCCCGCAACCGCTCTATTATTATTTTAAACTTTCAAGATAAAATTTTCCCAATTTATAAATTAATAATTAGTATAAAAATTATCTGGATTGAAATCTTGTCTACAATGAGAACCTTCTAGGAGATTCAAGGCCACGATAACAATTGTGTGGTGTATTTGGCGGTGAGTAAAATGTTTTTAATTTATATTATAAAATATAATATAAAATAAATTTCAAACTTATAATTTTTAAGTTAATTTCTTTTTTGTTTTAAACATAAAATGAAATGTTAGATTAATATTTTAAATTTAAGATTATATAAATAAATATTACTGATAAAAAGTTTTAAAATATTAAATAAATTAAATTTTCTTCACCATTAACTATAATTATTTAATCTCACAAAGGAAGATAATTTTATATTTTATGATTAAAAATTTAATTAATCTTATAAATATTTTAGTTAAGCTAAATAAATTGTGAAAGCAATTTTTGCCTTTCTAAAATATTCACTGAAAGCTGGTAAAATCTGAGCCCTTGAAATGATAGCACCCATTTAAGTAACAAAATGATTGTTTTTTATTGAATTAGCCTGCTAAAGGAACAACCATAATTAATGCACACAATAGACTTCTAATAGTTTTCCAATTATTTCCTTGATGGAAATGACTCAAATAAATATTTTTCCGTTTGGCATAAGTAGTTGGTCTCACTCGAATTTGATCAGATTCAAATCCGATCAACTCAAACTGATCATTTCAATAAATAGATAAAAAAGATGAACTTGAACCCGGCCCGCAAACAATTCGAACTCGACCTAATTACTCGTAAACATCTCTTCATCGATGGCTCTTTCTATATGTGGTTGATTTAAAGCTTATTAATTAATGGTAGCTTTGATCTTTTTGAGCCTATTCCTCAAGAAATTTTGGTTGGTTTAAAACTTAGTAACTCTTGTTATTTTTTATCTTTTTGAGCCTACTCTTGAAGAAATTTTGCAAGTTAGTAATCTCTTTAGTAATAAAATATGATGAATATTGCATCTTCTTTTTAGCTTTATATTTGTTTATGTGATTTTGAGGGCAAAAGAATGGCATGGTGATCTTTGGTTTTCTTGATTTTTTCAGGGTAAATTTTTATGAGTTTTTCAATTTTTTATGCCGGTATAGTTTTTGAACTTGTTGCATTAGATGATTTTGATTGCTCTTCTAGAGGTTTTATCCTACTGGAAAATTATCTCCTACATTACCTTTCTCTCCATTTTTTGAAAATACTCCACTTTGCAATGCAACTATGGGAAAAATTATTCTGTGCAAACATTGAATGTTGCCCGAAGACCAATCAAAATGCACAACGTCACCCTTTTACTGCATCACAGCTCAGTACTGCTCAGTACCAAAGCTCAATACTGCTCGGTACTGCGACATCCGGAGGTAGAGCTACGTCTATCATCCACAAAGAATAATTTCTCCAGCTATGAACACTACAATTTTTGTTTTCTATTTCCATGTGAAGGTTTTTTTTATGTATATGGTGGTCATCAATTTAGTTCTTTTGATCTGAGTTAGAGTCAAATGTTTTTAATTTATACCTTGATCTTTATAATCATTTTGCTTTAATATCTTTGGCATTTGGCCCTCATCAATCAAGTCAAGTCTAAATTAGCTCATCAGTCTGCTTGACCCAGCTACACCCCTCATGTCTTTGATTTAATGCTTGCTAAGCGTGTCTCAATTGCTTTTTATTCAAGTAGCTCCACTTGTAAATGGGATACACTCATTTCTTCCAATTTAGCTTATTGATTGGAATCATTAAATATTCTAAGGATTTTTAGGCCTTTATGTTAGTGGAACACATGGCAATCATATTTCCATACCATCTCATCCGATCAATAAAGTCTCACCAAACAAATAAAAACATTATCCCACATAGTTAGTGACTGCATCAGACATGAACACTGATATCATGAAAGAATATTCTTATAGAAACCGAATGAAGGGGAAAAGAGGAGAAACCGTTGGCATTCAACATTTTTAGTACTTGTGATCTCCAGACAGTAATTTTCGGGAGAGAGCTGAGTGTGCACGATAATCTTGATGTTAGAGATCACGAACTTGAGAGTGGTCGGTATGTTGCACTGATCATCGGGCTCGGTTTTTTTATGATCCGTTATTTGAGAGGAGTTCGCCATTGCCGGAAGAAAGAAGAAAAGTCGAGAATCAAAGACGGGGAGAAGAAAGAGGAGACGTCTCTAATACCATGAAAGAAGTGTTTGAATGAATTAACATCGCCATAGATACAAAGTTCTAATACATGCGAGCCATATATAGAGCTAGACTTATAGCCCAACCTATACACGTGTACAAAAAGCATAGCAAGTTAAATACATGTAGGGGTACAGGCTATATGTATCTGTTATTAATAGCAAACAGGAAAAAGCTTACCATAAGCATTTTAGTTATCAAGGAAATTACACTACTAACATGCCAGGAAAGAACTTCTTGAGCAGAGCAGTAGTAAAAGCTTCTTACAGATTATGATATACCAAACCCCATTCACTGTGTAGTTGACATATAGCAAGCGGTTCTCATCAAACATTTAATACATAAAACAAGCCTTCATGGTGAGGGAAGATGCCAACAAGCCTTCCGCAGTTCTGCTACATCAAGCTCTTCAGGGAAGTTCTGTAGAGTTCAACGCTTTCCTTGTAAAGAGATGTCGAGGAGGCGAGCAACACCGTGTGTCCAAATCTCATGCTCACTCTGGCTCCTGCACTCGAATTCTATAACTCGGCCCTCGGCCGTCCGCAAGCCGAAATAGCGCCGCTGCCCTCCACCTTCAAGCAAGTGCCGGCCAGGCCAAGCTGCCACTTCCTTGCACACCTCTACAACCACACCTGCACCCAAAAGTCACGGAGATGAAAGTGTTTGGAGAGTAAGGCTTGGTTTGGGACGACTTTTGCTTCTTAAAGTAGTTTTTTAGTATAAATTTTTTAATTTTTTACTAGAAAGCTTCTTTATGAAGCAGTAAGAAAGCCATTTGGAGCCTAAGAGTAGCCTTTTTCACTTCTTTGCTTTACAGATTGTTTACTATACTTATCTTGTTTAAGAAAATTGTAATGAGTAATTTTTCGAGAACGAATATGCCAAGAGTATGATATGCGGTGCTGAAGCTATAAAATTCGAAGGACAAAGTTATGCCCAATTTAGCTTCAAGCAAGCAGACCATAAAAGACGTAATGTTCAAGTTAAGCCAAAAAGACAACTATTAACCTAAAGACTTAAGCAAAAGAAAAGGAGCAGCAGGTAGTTGATTAAAAACTAAATTTTTATTTCACTTCTAGTGAATCTCAACATAAAATTATGTTTTCCCTTTGTAAATAAGCAAATTTTAAATTTGGAAGGTTTACTCTTTTTCTTCTTTGTAATTGTCCCAGCAATGTGCTTGCTCTTCATTTTCAGCATCACCTAATTGCAGAATCAGAACCAAAAAGCAACAAAATCAGCTCAAGCGAAAATTTTCAGCTTAACAAAACATGCAGTAGGAAGGAAACCTGGCTCATCTTATTCACATAAACAGAGACAATCTTCCAGTGAAGAGAACCTGAAAAAAAATAGCAAAAAAAGGGAGAATTGAAACAAACACGTAGGACTAATTCAGCTGAAGCTGTAAAGAATTTACCTTTCCTGGTACGTTTAAGTAGCTCAGCTCCGCGAGCGAGAAACTCCAGGCTATACATGCCCAGGAAATCCTCTTGAGGCTGAATCTCATCGCTCAAACCAGAATTACCACTTACAAGAGCAGTCGTGGGACTCTTCTGCTGTTTCTGAACTCGGCAATTCTGATCAAACTGAGAACAAACGCCTCCCTTCTCCACCGGAATCACTGCTGCTATGTTCCAAGCTTCCCTTAGCGCCCTCGCCCTCAGCGTCGCCGCAGCTCTCAAGGCTTTAAACCAGTTAAAAAATTTTCAGGAAGATTTTCATGTAAAAATTACAATTTTATCATTGGATTTACCCGTGGCGGCGGCTGCCGTCAAGGTGACAATATC
Source organism: Dendrobium catenatum (assembly GCF_001605985.2). Taxonomy (NCBI): domain Eukaryota; kingdom Viridiplantae; phylum Streptophyta; class Magnoliopsida; order Asparagales; family Orchidaceae; genus Dendrobium; species Dendrobium catenatum. The sequence goes on from NW_021598742.1 coordinate 155,219, forward strand.
GCCAGGAGTGCGGACGTTGACGGCAGAGCTAATGACGGCCGCAAGGTGGTCACGTTCGGCGCCCATGGCTTCGGCCGCGTCGACGCATTGGGAAGCCACGAGGGTCGCAGCTGATGCGACGGCCATGTCCGTGCGAGCCGCGCGCACGTGCCGTTCCGACGCTACTAAAGCCGCTTCCGTCGCCACCGCGGCCACCGCCGCCGCAACTCCAGCTACCGAGATCGCTGCGTGCAGTTGCGCGTTGTGCGCGCGAGCCTCTTCTTTCTTCTTCTCCCGCCGATCCTTCAGCCATCTTCCGACCGTTCGGCCGCCAGCGGCGGCCGGACGTAGCTGCGGCGGCTTCGCCGCCGCGCTGATTGCTCGAACATACTGCCAGGGGAATAAGGGTGGTGAGCAGGGTCCAATGAATAAACAGTAAGCTCCATTAATTTACGAAGCTCATACAAATTCTTAATTTTTCCTTGCATGATCAATCAGCATAATCACACTCTTAACTCTTAAAAATCAGACATTTTTATATGAGTATTTTGCCATTGTTTATAAATTTTTTATTGCTTATATTAACAATTTCATTTTATATTATTTCTATGTCAAAGTTGTCAGAGTTAAAAATTGGAAAGACTAATACGATTTTATCATGCAATTTTTTATTTTGCTTGACAGCCAAAGCGTTATCAATTGATTTACTTGACATAAAAATTATTATCACCAAAGAAATTTTAATATAATTTCAGATGGGGACAGAGGTACACAGAGAAACGTGTTCACAAAGAGAGAGAGGCCAAAGAGGAGAGAGACGTTTTCCAGATTTTACGAAAACAGCCCCATGAAGAGAAAGAGTGGGGTCATTCCGGGAATAGAATTTGTAAGTCCTGTAGCAGAGGACAGGCTAAAGAATCAAAGCTGCTTCCAGAGATGCAAAGAAAAAGAAGAAGCAGAGGAAGAGGACAAAATAACCAAACATGCAGATAAATTTTAATGACAAAAATAAAACCAGCTACCAGCTAGATGGACCAAAATGTCCACAAATCTCACCATTTGTTTTGTCTTTATTAATTTCAGATAGCAGCTTTGTTTATTTTTTATAACAGTGAGGGGCCAATTTCGGAATCTCAGTAGGAAAAACCAAAAATAGAAGCAAATAATGCACGCGCCGAAAGCCCAACGGTCAAAAGAGGAAAATAATCAAAGCAATTACTAACAGTCCTGATTCATCTAAATAAAATCAAGTTAAATCGTATTTTGTATTGTAATTTTTGATGGAAAGTTTTCTTAAGTATGTGAGAAAATTTTACATCTGTGAGATTTCTTGCTTCTCAGCAAATCTATTCATGAAAATTCTGTCCTTGAAGGAAATTTTTTTTTCTTTTCTTGTCTGAGAACAGTGAAGCTTCTTTACTCTACTCTTAAGCCTGGGCTATGTAAACTTGAGTAGGGGTATTCTGGGATGATGTTTGCAGGAGAATGTTAGCTGGGGAATTCTTGGCCTAAAGATTAAAGCTTCCCGAACGAAAATGGCATGTTGTGACAGATGCGTCAGCTATTTTATTGAAAAAAGAGAAAGGATCACTCCTCGCTCTCTTTGATTTGCAGAGGTGTGGTTGGTGGGGCAAAAGCTACGGCGAAGGCTGACAAGTTGGTCGCTTTGTCTTCCATGCTTCGGCTTCCAAAAACGACTCCTTTACTTTTTCAGAGAATAGGCAACCATTGCTCTGCTGAATAGCTAAGAGAGAGAGTGAGAGAGAGAGAGAGAGAGATGTAAGACCTTGACGTCATCATGATCGGAAGGGGAGACCGGCGGGCTGTCGGAGAGTGAGCCACCGCTCTGGCCGCCATTGAGTGGGCCGCTGCTGTGGGAGAGACGACCGGAGGTCAAAGGTGAGACTTCTTGCTGCGAGAGAGAAGTGTATCAGAAGAATATTTAAGTAATCAATATAGTCTTAGAAGACAGCAATTCGAGAGAAGAGACCCAAATCTTCAAAGAAAAACTATCATTATGCGAATATAATTTGCATTTACTTAATTGTACGGTGCAAATGAATATCTAATAGTTGAGATAGCAAATAAATCTTAATTTTCAAAGACCTGATTCTCTATTCCAATCAATCTAACGTTCACTTCAACGGCTAAATAAATTTATTTCAATTATAGCGAGCATTATTTAAAATGTAATGCTAAGTCTAGAAATAAAAATTAAAATTAATCAAGAAGAAAGTAACAGAGCACTCCCCAAGCAAAATAATCACTCGGATTTCTGTTTCCAATTTGTCTATAATGGAAGAAAAGGATCCACAGAAGCAAGAAAGCTACAGTCTTACTACAGCTGTAAGCGAAAAAAACCTCGCGAGAACAAAATAAAAGAAGAAGAACTAAACTTCCCCTCTTTGAGCGTTTAAATCACTTACTGACTGAGACATTATTCGCTCTAAAACAAGCTGCGAAGTGGCAGATGAGGCGAAGGAGAACGGGCTTCCAGCGATGGCTGCCGGAATCGGTGCCACCTCCTCTTCATGTTCAGCAATAGCTTCCTCCATTATGATTCCGCCGGAAGCCGCCGGTGGCGGCGGAGCTGCAGGAGAAACCGCTCGTGATACTTCAAGAGCAGAGACGCTCCAAGAGCGAGCAAGGAATTCCATTGGATCGAGAGGTAACTCCGGTGGCCGGAGACCGGCGGACCGCGGCGGACCACTATCGTCGTTCATTTTGATGGCGAAGGTATAGGAGGGAAGAGCAAGAGACAAGGAGTTTCAGAGCGAGCGTGCTCTGTTTTATCTTTGCCTGGTAGGATTGATAAACTTCTGAAGCCTGTCACTCTCTTCAGTTCGCAATTTCTCTCTCTAAAATTAGAGTTAACAAAAAACCCCTATGATTTGATATAATTACATATTTTATGCTATTGTAATTCATTGTAATTGATAAATGTAAGAATATAAGATTTGCCTTGAGGTTGATAGTGATTAGATTACTGTAAGTTCATATATATCATATAATTTCTATGTATTAACAAATTTAATATTAAAAATTAAAAATTTATTTATTTAATAATTAAATCTTTAAACGATATAATTATTTTAAATAAATTTTATTTTCATGCATATATTTAAATGCTCTTAAGTCTTAACACACTAAATATTATGTAAATTTTTAAAAAGATGTGGAGATTTAAGCAACATTCAGGTTTTGTTCAAGTCTGGTCGAGTAGACCAAACAAGAAATAAAAATATATTTTTTTTAAATTGAGTTAGGCTAAATTGAAATACATTAAAAAAATGCTAAATTTACGTAAAATTCATTCAGATCATATTACCTGTGTGTGCAATGAGAACGGGATAAAATTGACGACAATGAAGGAATCGTATGAATAAGATTAGTGTTGAGGATGAGTCAATGCGAGACAGCTTTCTTATTGATTCTCGAAGTAATTTTTTAGCACAAATTTTTTTTTTGTATTAAAAAATTGCTTTAAGAAGCAACAAAAAGCTGATTTAAGAAAATTTCTTATGACTTCTTAAAGTAAATTTTCAGTACAAAAAAATTTAATTTTTGTATTGAAAAAGCTGCTTTAAGAAGCAATAAGAAAGTCATCTCAAACTAAGCCTAAAACTTCAGAGATCATATTGACAGAGATAGAATATGGAATGAAATCATCTCAATCGAAGCCTTACTCAACCAATCCTCCCTTTTGCTCCAATATATTTCAAAATTAGAAATTGTAATATTTATTTCAAATTTTTATAATATCCCACTAAAAAAAAATCAATTTGGTCGTATGAATTTGAGGTATCATGCATGTGATGACAGAAAACAGCTTCTCATTACAAAATTTTTGTATAAGCAGCAAAAAAATAATGACCAAAAGAAATTAAGATTGCCATCTAATTAAAAAATAAAATAGTAAAAAAAAAAACGATCTCAATCGAAGCCTTACTCAACCAATCCTCCCTTTTGCTCCAATATATTTCAAAATTAGAAATTGTAATATTTATTTCAAATTTTTATAATATCCCACTAAAAAAAAATCAATTTGGCACTTACCATAATGGATCCACCAAGACAAATAGTGATAAGACTTCCCACATAAGCAAATCTCATATCCTCTGTCACCTTCAATATATATTCTCACCAAAATCAAAGAAAAGTCTTACAGGAAATCATTTCATTAATCACTTGTATGAGCTCCACACCGTTGATTCGAAGAAAGAGAAGAAAATGGACGGCTGGATGATGATGTGATGAAGCGAAGATGGGCATCTTATCAGAAATGGAATATAAGTAGATGGCGACAAGCAATAAAGATTTGTCGAAGGAAATGAATGATCACAGTTGAAGTAGGAAAAACTAAACATCAGCATTCATTTCTGTGTAATGGGGAGCTCCATCTTGTGGGGGACATATAAAATCATGCAAGCTATCAACTTTTGGTCATTGGTGCTGTGAGCACTTACTATTCAAGTTATTTTTTAGGTCATTATTTTTTGGTGTAATATTAAGATTTTGTTAGGGACAATATTATTATTATTTCTTTTTTTTAGATCAAAATCATAATTATTATTTGTTTTTAATACTTCCAAGAATTTTTTGTATTAAAAAATTGCCTTTCTGTATAGCTTTAGAATTTATTTGGGATGACAATAACGTTTTATAAAATTTATTGTATGAAAAATAGCTTAGTAATTATAGCTGGAAAAATAGCTTTTCATAAAAAAAAATTCAAAGGTTTTGTTTAGGATGGCATTCATACTACTTTTTAAAGTATTTTTTTAGTAGAAAAAATAAAAAAAATAATAATAAGAAAATCGTTCCAAACAAGCCATAAAAAAAAAAAGAGAAAGCAACAATAAAATAGAAGCAAAAAAAAAAAAAAAAAAAAAAAAAAAAAAAAAAAAAAAAAAAAAAAAATTCTAGACCTTAAAAAGCTAGTTTCTCTGCTACAGTTTTACAAAGCACTAAGTAAACTTTCTCTAACCCTTTAATGATTGATTTATTATATTTGTTGCGTCCTCGAATATTCACAGTAGTATAGAACTAAAAAGTTTATTGTCTTTGTTTTGTTTGAAGATTCAGTATATGAAAAGATAAAAGTGTAGGGGTGCATCGTTCGTAAGGGATACTAGAATTTTTACGTGAAAATCCCTGAAAAGGAAGAACAGCCACGAGGCATTGCCCAATTTAAATGAATCCACTAATATTTATTATTCATTACAAGCGATGTCCTTCCTTGAAAAAATGAGGTTGCTCAATGTAGCAAATATACATCATATAGAGCAATTTACATGACTAGAAGAATCTAATGACATAAGAATTGTTCTCAAGAGAGTGTTGACTTGTTCATTTGGTTGGTATGATTGTATTTTTGGCGACAGAGATCAAAGGGCAAAGGACCATAGTCGGCAAGTGATGAAGTTCAGAAGGACCGTAGTTGGATAATGGTTGTCGAAAGGGCAATAATCAGCAAGTGACGGAGGTCGGAGGGAATATAATCGATGGGCGTTGGTGGTCAGATGGATTGAAGTTAGTAGGCGATGATGGTTGGAGACATTGTAGTCGACAAACGATGGTGGTTGAAGGAACCATATGTGAAAACCCTTAAGTATAAAAGAAGCTAAAATCTTAAGCATTGAGATGCATTTTGGTGAAATGGTCAAAATTTTATTAAGAAACTCTACAATTAAGTGTGTTTATCCTAGAAAAATATTGGAATGAGTGAACTCTTGAAAAACTACACTAACAGGACAAAATCACGAGACCTTTAGGTCAAAGCATATAATATATCAATAATTAAGAGTTTGGTCTATCACACCATATTTGATGGATGACGGTGGAGGAAGGCTCTTAACTTGCTGCCGGATGGACGATCGACGATGATGGTCGGGAGGAGACTTAACAGATGCAGGGTGATAGCATGAATTCATCAGTAGTGGTGCTAGGGCGGAGCTCAAAGATTCTTCAAGCCCCATAGCTTTTCTCTTCCTCCTCCTTTCCCCTCATAAAGATTGAGGGTCTATTTATAATTTTTTAGGAGTTACATGCTTAGTAAATATGATCAGGAAGATCCAAGATAGATTTGGTCTTTTTCATCGGATGGTCCATATTGATTCCCTTGATCTTATAGTGTTTATGAGGCATTTAAGTGTCTTAATGATATCAAAATTTGGCTATCTTGGGCTCCTTGGATTTTTCTTGTTGAGCCGCTCGATTCGACTATAAGCATATCATATTTAAATATCATTTGGTCATCCAATTAATTCTTTGAAGCTTCCAAGAATGTTTTGGTCCTTTGATTTAGGCTCGAATTGAATTGTATTTGGTGTCATTGAGTTTGTCTTCTCGAAACATTCAATTTGGCTATAAACTTTTTGAAATCAGAATTTGAATGATCAATAATTTTAATTTAAAAGATCTAAAATCAAATTTGCGGGGTATCAACATTGAACACAAGTTATTTTATTTCCTTTTGAAAAATAATGAGCATATCAATTATGATTATATAAATTATTATTTATGAGTGTATTGGAATTCAAATTGCCAGCAATAAGACAAAGTTTTACAACCACTCAACTATTGCTTTTTTGTAGTTATTTGAAAAATAAAATATACTTTAAATCTGGTATATATTATATATGGAAACAACTCTCTCTCTCTCTCTCTCTCTCTCTCACACACACACATATATATATATATATTAAATTATTTTTTTGAAATTAAATACTATAATGTCTAATTAATTACTTTTTCTTTAAAAAATGGTATTTAAAAGAAAGAGAAAAAAATTAATGTTTTTTATGTAATTTGTAATTTATTATTTACATTGTGTGAAAATATATTCATAAAAATTAGAATTTTTTTTTAAATCTTTATAAAAATTAAATTATTATTTACATTATACACCCATTTTCGAATAAATTTAAAATTTAAAATTTATCTTTGCCGTACGACGTCTGTGTTCTGCGGGTTCCAAAGCCACATAAGGCTTACAAAAATAATAAATAGCAACGATGCTCGCTGTCTACAAGACTATGAAGACTAATGATTCACTCCTCTCATAAATTAAAGCTCAATGAAGTATCAAAGCCATTTAAAATATGCTCAAAGAGTGTTATAAAGCTGATGAAATTATATCTTTCCTCTTTGTTTGACAACTCGTGTACTACAATTAGGAGTATCAATTTTTGACACAACCCAAACAGGATCCGGAAAAATTCTGGTTCGGGTCAATCTAGTTCGGATTGACCCAGCAATGTGAAATTGACACGAAAACTCATATTTGACCCGAAAACCTGAGATTAACCCGCTTTTGAACCGATTTTTTACCCGAAAACTAGCAATTTTGGATCAATCTCGAGTCATTCGTGTCAGGTCGGGTTGACCCGGACACGAATCGAGTCGGGTTCAGGTCTGGAAACCTGACCCATTTTTAAAAACGGGTCGGGTTTGGGTTGACCCGAATAGTGTCGGGTAAGTTCCGGGTTAGACCCGAACCCGACCCGTTGACCCGAATTGACACCCCTAACTACAACTATGTTATTCAAACTATTTATTATTTATTGTCTCTGTAAAATTATTTATTAAATTTAATCACATTTCTTTCATAAATTTTTTAAAAACTAAGTAGATAATTTCTTAATATTTGCTTCATACTTAATAGAATATATGAATAATAAGATAATAACATAAAATAATTTATTAAAAATAACTCTTGGCCAACTCCATCTTAAACAACAAACATAACATATTCATGAATTTAAATGAACTAGACAATCTATTTTAGATTTTATTTGAGACGGCTTTATTATTATTTCTTAAAATAATTTTTTAGAACAAAAATAAATTTTTTGATACTAAAATATTGTTTTAAGAAACAGTAAAAAAATCGCTCGAAACAAAGCCTTAAACTCATTTATTTGCATCATATGCGTTAAATATTTTGTCCATGTTTATTGGACTATCTAAATAAATAAACAAATATAGAATCATTTATTAAATGCAACAGATTTCATGCAACATATAATATCACAATTATAATATAAATTAAAAACTATAGATTAGCAGTATTTATATTTCATTTAAATTTAAAGTTATTTTATTTAAAATTAATTCATATAGACTTATGATTTTTTTTAATATTCTGTTCAATACAAGAGAACAAAAATTTAGAAAACAAAAAAGTAATTATTTTTATGATATGATTATCAGTATAGTAATTCAGATGCCTAATTAAAACTATAATGATCAAATAAGAAGAATTGTTAGAGCTGTAAAATCTCTTATGATTAAGAGAATAATTATATAAATATCACCAATCATTTGATCTCTTTGTTCTAAAAACACTGTCCAATAAATTGAATAATTGAGTGACAATAACCACACTTACTGCCTCAGCTGTATAGGATGGGCACATAGAGCAGCTTAAATGCCCCGTCCTAGTAGAGCTAACATTGCAGCACCGATAGTGGGGCCCATTTGGATTTAAAATCTAAAAATAGTACTAACTATTAGACGAACTTTTATTTGGTCCGGTCACCTAATATAGCTTTATATTCGGACTCCAGTAAAATAGTGTCACATGTTCTCACTATTTACCGCGCGGCTCGACAACCCCAACCCGGAACAGAGACGAGATTGCTATGTTCGTGTGTTGCTAGATATTGTTTGGTATTTGCTCGGTATTAGTCAATTTTGCTCGGCAATAACGAGAAATATAATTATGTGAAGACTAATACCGAGTTTTTCTCGGTATTGCTCGATATTGGTCTTCATAGAACGATATTTTTCATTATTGCCAAGCAATAGCGAGCAATACCTAGAGCAATACGCGAACATAGCAATCCCGGGTCAAGTCGTTGGTCCGCGCGGTATTGAGTAAGACCACGTGATGACATGTTATTGGCGTCCGAACGTAGAGCTACGTCAGGTTACCAGACCTAATAATTGTTCCTATTAGACAGCCTGAAAATTTCTTGGTAAGAAGTTTTAATTCTCAATTGAAAAAAATAAAAAAATATTCCTAACGTTTTTCAAAAATTTTTAGTCCTATATCGATCTACTAATGTGATATAATAATAAAGAGAAGCTTTGTATGATTCTATCTGCTTTAAATATAGCTCATGTCAATATTTTTATTGATTTTTAAAACAGTTTTTTAATATAATTTTTTTAAATTAAAAATTTTCATATTAAAAGCTATTTTAAAAATTAAAAAAAAATCATCTCAAACAAACCCTAAGACTTTCAAAGCTGATTTTGACTGAGCTATATATATAGGTTTTTTACTCATGATTTACATGAGAAAATCTATTATCTAACCATATATTGATGTTATTATTCACTATGAAAAAGAGTTCTTGATTCTATTTTAACTTATATTTTTTGTTAGAATAGAAAAACCTATTAAAAATAATTTTGACAATAACGTTTAAATTTATAAAAAACTACATATGCACAAGTAGAATTGTAAGTGAGCCTAGCTCTGCTCGTTAACTTAGGTTTCATTTAGGACAGCTTTTTTATTTATTTTTAAAGCAACGTTCTAATATAATTTTTTTAATTAATTTTTTTTTAATCAAAAAATTGCTTCGTAAAGCAACAAGAAAGTTATCTCAAATGAAGCCTTAGTTTATTTTAGCTCGATAGCAACATTTCTTTGTTAGCTATTTGGATTTTCAAAATTATATTCGAATTAGTATACAATACAAGTTCTGGTTAAATTACAAATAATACCCACCTCTGCTTGTCCGAGTGGTGAAGAGCCGGCTGGGCAAAGCCCATGTCCCTGGTTCGAATCCCTTGGCAAGCAGTGAAAGCCTTAAGTGTTGGCCCGTGTAAATTGGTGTGGGTTGCATGCTAGGTCGGCCGGGGTTTTCACTGACCCAAGAACAGTGCTTCCTCGTCACACACACACAAAACATAAATTGATAGAGTGCTATTAAGCCTACTAAACAACTAAACTGTAAACGGTGCTGGAATTGCACTGTGTGAAATCCCTAATAAGAAAATAGGGAGTGGGTACCTATGGGTTGGCCCAAAAAAAAAAAGGGCTAATTTTTACAGTTAAATTCAATCATTTGAATGGAAATGAGATAGTAATAGGTCCGACATATACCATAATAGCTTAACTGTGTCTGTATAAAAGTTGGAAAACTTTGAATAGAGGATGTGAAAAATACATTAAATAGATGTTATTCAATGACTAAAAATTATTGTGTCCGAACAGGGTACCGAGCATACCGCGCAGTACCGACCGCGGTACCGAGCAGCTAGAAATGTGGCGTATTTTTATTGGTCTCTGGATGCGTTCGATGTCCGGACACAATAATTACTCTTTAATGACAAGCACAGGTGATAGTTAAGGAGGAATACGTGAGAAATATCTAAGAAATAGAAGAAATTAAAAAAATAAATAATAAAAAGATATCATCTCCCTCCTATGTTTCTCCTACCCTATTTTTTATTAAAAAAAAGATATGTGCGAAATATTTGGGAACATTTATTGTCATTACTAGTGTTAAAAAATTTAAGGTTTAGAAAACCTAAATTGACATGGGAAAAAAAAAAAAGAAATAGAACTTTATCTACCATTTTTCTTAGGGTTGTCAATTCGGGTCAACGGGTTGGGTTCGGGTCGAACCCGGAATTGAACAGGCACTATTCGGGTCAACCTGAACCCCACCTGTTTTTAAAAACGGGTCAAGTTTCCGGACCCTAACTAGACCCAATTCGGGTCCAGGTCAACCCGACCCGACTAAATGACCCGAAGTTGACCTAAAATTGCTAGTTTTCGGATAAAAAAGCGGGTCAATCTTCAACTTTCGGGTCAAAATCAGGTCAATCTCGAGTTTATTGAGTAAAATAGGAGTTTTTGTGTCAATTTCGAGTTGATGGGTCAACCCGAACCTGACCCAATTTTTAAAACGGTTTGATTTGTTGAACTTGAATCCGACCAATTTCGGATTCGGGTTGACCCTAACCCGGATTTTTTTTTTAGTCGGGTACGGGCCATGTTTCGGGTAATGTCAAAAATTGACACCTAATTTCTCTACATCTCCTTTTTCTCATCCAGTATTCTGCAAATCCTCTAAAATCACACATAATTGACCATGTAATTACTATAATCCAACCATCAATTTCATTTTAAAACTGGATTGGGTTAGTGTCAACTCATTTGCAGTCGAATGAAGTCAGGTTCGACCCGAATCCGACCCATTAACCCAAATTAACACACCATATGAGTGAATTTATCTTAATTAATCTAAAATCTAACTGTACAAAAAAAAAATCAGGTCACATTTATTATAATTTATGCCTCTCCATTCCCAAAAAAAAAAAAAACCATGTAATTCTTTACAATAAATATTAGATGAATTAAACTTTCAGTGTCACAAATAAAGCAGGTAACTGAGACAAGACATTTGGACGTACAATTGGCAATAATCTGCAAAGGATTCACAAGTCACATCTCTATTACACAATTATTAGTTGTAATACCCACAAGATAAACATTTGAGTAAACTACACAACCCGAACAGACTGTCCAAGATTTTAAGATTCTATATAAGTGGCATTTATGAGCTCATGTGACTCAGAATAATCAAAACAAATTGTTATGAATCTAAATTTATTTGAGATAACTTTATTCATAGTTTTTTTTTTTTGGGTGTAAACGTAGCAAACTATCGGCGGCATAGTCCAGCTCAGCTTTTATATATATATATATATATATATATATATATATATTTAGATAAATTAAAATAATTTCTCCAACCTACAAGCCAAGGTCAGCTGTGCGGCTCAGCTCACTAAAAACAATGTATTTTTCAAGCAGTTAAACTGCAAAAAACTAAAAGATCTTTAGTGGTGCATTAAAGGTGTCCAGTTATGTCCAAACTCTAATAAAAATATGACAAGTATTTTTGTACAAAGTATGTATAACTATACACGCTATATATATATATATATATAGTGTACAAATTTATATACATAATATATACACTGTGTATATAATTGTACAAATTTATTCACACTATATAATGAAATAAGTACGTAATAATTTTTCATAATAAGATGAGAGAGCACTGTCATTCTTATAAAAATCTACACGCTACGGAGAGAATCTTTGATTGAAGCAGACATGATCCTAGCTTCAGACCTACACATTCACAAAATTGTGAAGGCAAAATAGGATACGGGAGAGATATGAAGTCAATTTTGAGTGTCACATTGGCCATTCGAAGGCACAAGGTCAGAGGAAGACAGAAGGAAAAGGAAAAGAGAAAAGAGCTTTATATGATGGAGAGAGAAAATAGGCGGAGCAAAAGCAGGCGGCGCAGCGTCCAAGGAAAGTAACTGTTTCAGCAACAGCCGGTCTCACATCCAAGAAAGTAAATGCAAACAGAAAAACAAAAGAACGAGAAGATTATGGGGATCTCGGAAAAGAAAGCAGGTGAATTAAAGAATTTATCTGAGAAGGTTATATATATATATGAAAAGAGCCCGTGTTGCAGCTCACTTTGATCTTTTGTGTGAGACTTTTGACTATTTACTAAAAAGTCTTGAATTCAAAATTTTCATATGTGAAAGAGGATTGTTCTAAGGAGACCTTGAAGATCATAGCTGAGATTTCAATTCGGCTGTGCTGACTCGTGCAGAGATAGTGGCTAGTCAATTATTCTCGAGACCTCTACCACACCCTTCTCTACTACCATCACAACCAACCCTTTGAATGAGTAATGGTGAGAAATTGAAGCGATCCCGTGACACATTGGTACCAAGTGAGATTGTCAAAGGGTGTGGTAGAGGTTAAGTTAATAGAGGATTTGGTAGGGGAGCAACTGAGAAGAGGTTTGGAGAACTCCATACTTGATTTATGTGGAGCTTAAGTAGCATACTTTTCTTGACTGAGAAAAAGAACTTCACGTTTATGAAAGACTTGAGTAGCAAGGAAGAAAATGAAGAAGTCGAGTTGCTTCATACTAAAATTGAGTTCATATTCCAGATAAGGTCAAGTAGCAAGTAGCTATGGAGTGTTGCTGGCAATGAGGATGTCATCAACATAGAGGAGTAGAAGGATGCAGAGTTGGTTGTGATGGTAATAGAGAAGGGAGGGGTTCTCTATGCTTGATTTGAACCCTATTGTTGTAGTTGGCCAAAGAAGGTTTCTAATACGTCAAACAACAAAATTAAGAAGAATAAATACATGAACACAAATATAGGGGCTAATTGTTTACTACTTCAACTAATAACGGAAAATACAAATGATCTACACTATGCGAGAGGTAGATCGGCTCTTCCAAATATCCTAGTCACTGCTAGGAAACTATTAGACCGGTCCCTCCTGGACCGGCTCTAGCCTTTTGTAGGTGGAGCAATCCGCCTGTTTGAGGTAGAATAAAGACGCCTAGGATGATTGCCCTCTCCTTGGGATGGGGCCCTAGGGCAATTTGAATAGGAGAACGGGTCCGGCTAGGACAGAATGGTAGGAGGGCTGTTTGGGGATTTGGGAAATTATTTTATGTTTTTTTATAATTATTTTAAATTATTGCATACTTTTTTTTGTTAATGAAAAGAGAATTTATTCCAATAGAAGGTGGGAGATACAAACAAGTCCAACCACAAAACAAACAACACGACATATGAAGGCCAAAACAACCAAGAACATACAACATACATCAACAAGAACATTAATAAACCAGCCGGGCTCAGTTAAAGGTGGATCAAATGCAACGGCCCAAAACGTAGGCAAGGACCATCTAGAGGAGGAATAAACACCAAGCCACACAGATGAAGCCCACACTATCCGTTAGTGGTTGACAACAAGCCAAGCCGTCATGAATGAGAGCAGAAACCCGCCACATCATTGTCTAGGTCAAAAAAACACAAGAATCAACACAATCCACACTAGTAAATGTCAAACGAAAAACCAAACAACCAAAAGGGGAAACCAAAGCCCACACTAGCCTCAAGAAGCATGACCTAACTAGAAGAACAAGCATTATCTTTGGATTTCCTTCTCCGACACTTACCACCACTAATGGATATAGTTTTTTTCAACAGCATGACCCACCTGCAAACAGCATATTCATGAGAATCATCAAGCGTATCAACCAAAATACCCCCAACCCCATCCCCACTATTAGAGGAATCATTCAACCAATTAGAATGATCAATAGGGGAATCCAACAATTTATTAGCCACGTGCGCTTTTAATGCGTCGTTAGAAACTAGAGAGACCGACACATCCACGAATTGAACAGGCTCAGGCACATTCAAAGCTGAATCCAACACAGTTAAAGGAGAAGTTTCAGATGGACTACCCAACTCTGAAGATTCAACGGACAACACCTTATTAACATCACATTGGCCCACCAACACCTCCAACGGCTTAGCACCAGAGATAAAACCATTCTCAACAGCATTAGGTGACACAACTAGGGGCAATCCGCAAGAACATGAACCCCCACCAGAACATTTGCAGGAGGGTTAAAAGCATCCTCAGTTGCTACAGAATTCTCAGCAGAAACATCGGCAACACCTACAACCGGCACAACCAAAGGTTCCAATACATAAACAAGCCGATGAACATTAGCATCAACAACAGGTTACTTAGAAATTATTTCATCCGCCTTATTCACAACAACAGGTGCTTTAGCCAAATGGGGATGAAGGATATGACATTCAAATTTTGATTTCCCCAAAGACTTACAATGAAAACAATAAGCAGGAAATGCCTCCATAACCACCGATTGAATGCAACCCTAATTCTCCGGACCAACCCACACATTATCGGGAAAAGTTTTAGTAACATCTAGTTCAACTAAGACACAAGCAACCAAAGGCCTAGAGTCAGATGATGTAGCATGATCAATTTTAAGGGGAAGGCCAAACATAGAACCCAACCCATGAAGAATCCTCGGAGAAAATATATGGGGTCTCAGTTTGGGAAATGAGATCCAAATAGGAAGAATGGGGGATTCAATCTCAACATCAAATGAAGGAGACAACTTAAAAAAGCTTCATGAAGCAGTTGCTTACAAAATAGGAATAGTGAGAAACAAACGAAAGTAGACCAAATCATTCATCAGTTTGATCAACACATGCTTATGGTTTAGAATAGTGACGGAAAATTCACCATTAAGCTTGAGGTTGAAAAAAAATTTGCGAATAGCCTCAAGCAAAGGTCTAAGAGAAGGAAATTGTCGACCAAAGCGAACTCAAAAGGCGTCGCTAGTGCCAAAATTTCATCTTCCGAAATCCATAACGAGGGCATCCCGTGATGAGAAGAGATATTGAGGTCCGAGAAAGTTGAAGAAGAAGAGCTACCATATAAAGCATCACGAAAAGACTTAGAAAAGGATTTACCAGCCAAAAAATTAGGATCGACCAGCTGTTTGCCCTCCATCGACAAAAGACAACGACGACTAAACAAAACGACCCAAGAAAATACGGACAACACTAAAAAAATTGGCAAGAAACTTCTCTGTGGAGGGAGGAGCCGCCGGAGGCCACAGACAGGGCAGAGAAGGAAGCTCCTCGAGAGAAGGAAACCCTAACAGAGCACATAGCGGAGATGTCCCTTGAAGGCGTGAATTATTGCATGCTTTAAATATATTATTTTCCTAGGGTTAGGGTTAGGTGTTATTTGCTAAAACTGTATTGTTCTTAGGGTGTTTGGGCTCTAGCCGACGGCTAAAGATTTGGGAGAGCTAGATCTTCCTCTCCAATTGAAGATACATTGAATCTTGCTTATTATATCATTAATGAAAAAGATTTTTCTATGGTTATTCCTCTTAATTCTTCTTGTGCTTTGTGTTTGGGGCTGCTGAAATTAAATTTCAGCCAATGAATATTGGATTTCTACGAGCACTTCCTATCAAATTGGTATTAGAGTAGTGTCCTGAGAAAAAATTGAGGCATTTCCTTGCCAATTTCTGCCGTGTTTTCCCTTCTAAATGATCTTGTTTATGTAGGTCGGTTGAGTTCTGTGGATATAGATTTATGATGTACACTTTGTTCTTCTGATGACACTCACTACCAGCGACTTGCTTACCCTGCTTTGTTGGAAAACATATCATTTACCCTGTCAGTTTACCAATTTTGAAGATGAAGCTTGGCACTCATCTTCCAAGATGGCATTCCACAACTTCTATCTATTGCTGGGCAATTCATCCCTCCTATGTAACCGGGTCAGATGACAAGCTTCTTCTATTGGGGCGTCCCTGCCTGAATCCTAGTGGCTGCTCATTGGCCTGCTCCTTTTAAGTCCTACTTCATTTCTATTTTCTTCTTAAACTCTTGACCATAATGTATAAGTTGGTTTCCGCTTAAGGCACACTTATTTGCTTTTATTTCTACCAAAGATCAAGTAGCATACTATTTCATTGCTCAGTCGTCAAATCTGAATTTTTTGTGATATCACCACACAAGAGGATATGCTAAGAAAATTCTAATGTAATATGTGTGCGTGCGTGCGTGCTAGAATTTTGTGGAGGCGAGAGTGGGGAAAGAGAACTATCAGACCTAAATACTACAAGAATTGAGAACCGCCACTGACAAAAATGATCAACTTCATCTTGCTATCTTGGCACACAGTAAAGAGGTCTGTCTCCTTGAATACAAAAGAATTCATATATGAGGGTGATAGAATTTAGATGCAGTCACATTCTCAATTCACATAATACTCAAATATTACCCTCTGCAATCTTCATGCCCTGGTTATAATGAATTAGGCAGCTACCTCTCAGTGCTCTTCTATCTTCTTCAACTCCTTCATATTGGTGGTGTCTACCCTGCATAGAGAGAGAAATGAAATGGAAAATATCCATCGTTAACTAAAAAATTAAATTAAAATTCATCAATTGTTCACGATAAATAAGGGCAGTACAAAATATTTCTATAAGAGTCGATTAAGTTGTTTGAAATTGAATTTTTTTTTGATAAAAATCAGATAATTTAAATACATGTGTAAATCTCTCTTTAATTTTAATAAAAACGCAATTAGCATAAGTTCATCTAAACTCTCCTTTTTCAAACAACTTGCAATTGGAGACATAACAGTACTAAAAAATTATAAATTATCTGTAAAAAGTATTTGATCTAAAAAGTATTTGATCCATAAAAATTTTGAAAGCTGTATACAATCGTAAGTTTTGATCAATCATTAATCACTTTGACACTCTCATAATTAATAGTAAGTCCATGCCCAGACACAACAAAACTTTAGAAGATCACAGATGGAGTCACAGAGCAATATTTATTCGAATTCAGATATAACTTCGTAGCTAGTAAAAAATAAAATACTTTCCTAAGATGCATTAAATGATCATCATGAACATTTGTTATATAATAGAATATCATCAAAGTGAATAATAGAAAATTTTCAATTAAATGTTGCAAATCATGATTCATCATCCTCATAAAAGTAGTAACTGCATTAGTTACTCAAAAGGCATAACTACTTATCATATAATATAGCTTTAGCTTTAGTATTAAATAGCAATTTTTTACTCACACCACCCCGCTTCTCCCTCCACCCCCCCCCCCCCCCCCAAATTCAACTATGAATCACCCTGCAACTGAATTGTAAAACAATAACATCATTCATTACTAAAACAAGGTATAATATATATATATATATATTATAATCATTATATTACTATATATATATATATATATTTGATGGTTGATTTTACTGGTGACTTATTGGTCCTATTACAGAGGGCCTAATACCATCTTCCTTAATTATGAATCAAAGCAAATATAACACAAACCTCATGCTTCCCCAATAAATTCTTCTTGCAAAATTCGTTCAACTTATCTATTAAATTCAATATGTTAAGGCTATTCATCCTATAAATGAGACAATTTAAGCAATAATTATCCAGGAACTGATCAATAATATATATATATCACTAATGACAAAAATCATTAGAACAATATGCTGAAAATCACTAATTACTTCATTACATCATAAGGCAAAGCCACAAACTCAAGTACCACATATGCAATTCCTCAACAACTATGGCATAAGCCTACACTTTCTCAAATGCATATTCATCCAATATAGAAATACTTTTTTATCTTCATTATAGAACATTAGATTCTTGTACTTTTTCTTTAACTTGTAAGGTTTCAAAACTACCCTTCCTCACATTAACCAATAATCAAAGCACTTAGATGTTCCACAAATGAGTAAATTAAATCATGACAAACAATATTTAACTAAAATATATGGCAAATACCATGGCAGTAGTACATAAATGAGATTCTAGTGTTTTCAAGTAGCCAACTAAGTTTATAATATAGACATTTGAAGGTACGTCAAATTAACCTAAACTACCCTTTATATTAATCTGCAGATGCGGTTGCAGGTTTCACTTCCTATAGTATAATAGTGGCAAGACATAGCACAATATTTCAGCAACTTCTTCGTTTATTACTATGATTTATACAGTTTCTCGTGTTTTAAAATAGATTTAAAAGAAGCAATTCTCTTTCATTAAATTCAACCTTAGAAATAGCTACAACGCTCGATAATGACGTCAAGATAATTATAATTAAATAACATCAAATCACATGTTCCTCATCAAAATTAAAAAATCTTCAAAAAATTGATCTCAACATTTCTCTTTATATTTATAATAAACAATTCAAAACTAAGGAGATCGCTACCATGCTAACCAATTTAAAAAAAATTTAAAACACGCCTTCGCAGAAAATTTAGATCCCAAATACAAGAAATACGTAGATTTCCACATAGTTCCATCATTAAATTAGTATACCTACCCTTAGATGAGTAGTTTATGTTTCAGCTGGATCCAGCCGTCCACGCGGTGATCCGGCCAGACGTGCGCAGCGAAGTTTTGGCCTGGACGGAGGCCGCGCGAGCCGCCCCGCCTTGTGGAGCGTTTTAGAAAGAAATTTTTGGGAAGATTGGAGGGAATATTGAATGCATGGCTGTTTAGGGGGGTTCTTTTGATTTGTATGATTAAATAGTTGATTCTCCTAGGTGATCTCTTTGAATTTGGCTGTCAAAATTTTGAGATCTCTTAAATTTAGGTTTTCTTTTGGGCTCTAGCGGCGTCTAGAGATTTGGAGATGATCGATCCCAAAAATGAGGATCAATTGTATCTTGCTATTCTATTCACGCGTCTAGTCGGAATACAAGCTTTTTGAAATTTTCCGGGAGCTTTGCTCCATAAGTGAGTTACGCTGAAGATCCCTGGGAAGAATGATGGCCGGAAAATAGGTTGGAACTTTTGGAGGCGAATTGAGCAGTGTAAAAGTCAAACTGAGGGAAAGTTTTTTTTCTATTTTCAAAATTCAAATCACCTCCAGACAATGGAAAGATTTGAAGGAAAGTTCAACGTTAATGGGAAGAAATGAGAAGAAATACTTGAAATGAAGACCTAATCCGCGAATCGAAATAAGAGAGACCAACGACAGCCGATGCATGGGAGGACAATCTGAACCCGTGTGCGGGAGGAGGAATTCGCAGAGTGAGAATCCTGAAGGAGAGAACACATGCCTCCCTCTGAGCCGAGCTTTCTAGAGAAGAGATGAGTAGGGGACACGACAATAGGGAGGCAGATTTGTCGGAAGAAGGGAAGAATTTCTCGCCGATGTGCTAAATTTGAGAGAATCAGCGTCAAGGTGCTGCGTTTGAAGGGTGTAAGAGATGGAATTCATCGCCGAGCGGCTGAATTCGAAAGAATTCAGCGTCGAGGGGCTATAATTTTGAAGGAAGAAGGGAGGAACTTCATTGTCGATCGTGCTGACTTTGACGGAATTCACGTCGGGGTGGATGATTTGAAGAAAAAGGGAGAGTATGAAGAGGGTTCGCAGTATACATTGTTGGAGGGAAGATGGACAGTTGTGGAGACACCTCATCTTCAGGAAGGTGAGGCATGGAGGATTCAAAAAAACAGAGGAGACCACGGGTGTAGGAAGCTGAAATGCCGTCTTTGAAGGGGGAAGACGGTCATGCTGGATCTACCAAGGTCGGAGCGTTACTTCGTTCACGGGTTGACAGGAGGAAGAAAAGCTGACGTGTGGCGGGATTGTTGTTTTTGGAAGGAAAAGCTTGGACTGGTATCAGTGGCGTGACAGGGGAGCGCTATCCGGACTGGACGAGACATTCAAAGATTTGCTTATTTAGAGCGTTTTCTGAGCGATGGGCCGGAGGAGACTTCTAGAGCAATTCTTTTTGCCTTGACCTCAAGAAGACTGTGGCAGACACCGGATAAGTCGAGGTACTTGGCTAGTAGATTGGATCACATTTCAGAGTCATCCCTGGAAGGGAACTTTATGAAGGGGCTAAACCGGAATACAAACAACTAGTCAGGGTGTTGGAGCCGAGGAACCTAAGGAAAGGGCGGACGGACTGGCACAGTTGGTGGAAGATCAGAAGAAATCAGCAAAGAGGATCTCGAGGGAACTATTCAGGGGGAATCATGCAAGATGACTACCAACATTTTACCAATCACAGAGGGCGGCGCAGTGAGTCTGAAGGATAGCGCCAAGTGGAGAAAATTGGAGGGGAAAATGAGGACAGATTTAAAAGCTTGACAGAGAAAGAAATGAACAGAACAGAGGGCAATGGTTGTGGCTTCAGATGTTAGTTGAGTAAGTGCATGCCCGGGGCAAAGGTGCAAGGACCGAACTCGTTCAGGTTCCTCCTTGTCTTGTGAAGATGAGGAAATGCAAGGAGGGAGGTGGGATAGAGTCTAAGAGGAGGAGAGAAGCTGCACCTGGAGTGGCAGATGAGTCTTCCTGAATCGTGGTGGTGATTCTCTCCGAGTCACCCACTATGAAAGTGAAAGGAGAGATAGCTGTACCCGTGAGGTGGTGGTGCCAAATTGATTATGGCTACCCCACAATTTCAATTTCACTCCAGCGTCCGCAACCGAACTGGGAGTGCAAATTGGTGGACACCGGTTGTTTATGGGTGTGATATGGGTACCAGGGAAGCCGTGAGAAAGGCCAGAGAATTTGTAAAGAGTGGTGTTGATCATCCAGGGATTCAAGTAAGGGAAGGACTTTTCTCTCACAGAGTTAGAAGCTTGAGTCATCCTGGGGATGAAGTGGTTGCAAACCTTGGGGGAAAACCAAGGACAATTGGGGACACTCAGATGGAATTAATGTATGGGATGGGAGAAGGGTGTCATAAGGGGAGTGATGCAGGCTATCCAAAGCATCACATCTAAACTTAAGACCAGAGTTTCAGAGACGTATAAGAGGTGGGGAAGATTATCTGTGGACTACACAGGTGAATGCGATCAGATTGGAAGAGGGAGGTGATGTTCTCTTCAGTGCAGCCCCTTGATCAGGCCAATACAGTAGGATTTTCAGTCCCTCTCAAGGATGGCACGCTCCACTGGAACACGAGCATATTCCACCTTGAGGACAAGGTGGATTTTTTCCGGGAGGAGTATTGTTAGACCAGTACTAATGGAACCAGTCACAGCGGGACGCCCAGATGCACGCAGCGGATGTTTTCCGCCCTGGCGGAGGAACGTGTGAGCCGCTCGCCTTGCGGGAGCGTTTTAGAATAAATTTTGAGGAAGATTAGGAGGGAATTTGACAATGTAGGTGACTGTTTAGTGATTTCCTTTGATTGTGATGCATTAATAGTGATTTTCCAAGGTTTGATTCATCTGAATTTGGCTGAAATTTGAGAATCTCTAGATTAGAGTTTCCTTGTGGCCTAGCGCGTCTAGAGATTTGGAGAGATCCGATCCTCCTCTCGATTGAGGAATCAATGTATATTGCTATTTTATTCATCGTCTAGTTGAAATATAAGCTGTTCTTTGATTTTCTCTCAAATTTTCTTCTTTGGATTAGTCGCTGCTCTTCTGTGTAGAACACCCACAACAGATTTATGTTGTTTTCTGTCCTGGACAGCAATATTTCCCTGTTGGATCTCCCGATTGTAGGTTAGGCTTGGCTTGGCGAACGTCAAGTATTACCTTAGTACTTGCAACCTCAAGTACTTCCTATCAATATAATGCTAAAAGTAACATTGCTTTGATAAATATGATGCACTCATTTGAATATGCTAGTAAACTTATTAAGCCACATTAATTTTGAATATTGAACAGTTATATACATATTAAAAAGCATGCTTAAATGATGGAATAGTGCAATGTCTATTTTTCTCTCAATAATGAAGTCCTCAACATATAAAACCTAGAGACTATAATTGTATTATTTTGAAAATTCTCAAAACATAATAATTAGGCTTTTACAAATTTGTTCGTGCATGCTACAAAAAATGCTACCTCTGAAGAGACTGGCTGGTCCCAGTTCCCACCCTGAGGCACCTAGTCCTTCAATTACTGGAATCTACGAAAAAGGTTCCCCCACTCCGATCTTCATCTGTCAAAATCAGAGGAATATAATCCGCCACCATACCTTTCAGTGAAAGTATTAATGAGGAATAAAGGTTCTGGCCACCGGCCCTTGCAATGTTGAAACCTGAGGAACATAATCCTTTCCATCAGCCTTTATTTGTTAGAATCTAAGAAATATTAGCCTTTTGTTTCCTTTGTGATCCAGAACAAGTGAGAGATCTCGAGGCAGGAGAAGCTCCTCTTCGCATGCAACCGGCTCCAGAGTCAACTGAGCAGAAGCGAGAGAAGCTCAAGCGCAGGACCTCTCTTCGTCATATTGGAAAGTAGCTGAGAGTTCTCTCTATGGAGTGTTCAATGTTGCATGTACGGGGTTTTGATCGAACATGAGTGTTTGGGTGGATTCGGACGACCAATTTTGCATGGGCTTAAGGTTTGCCGATCGTGACAAGAGGAGATTTGTGGTGCCAAGCACCGAGCCGCTTGAGACATGTTTTCTGTTGATGTCCTTGAAGAGCTTGTACGCACATCCTAAAATATACATTTTTCCCTACTGCCATGCCTTCATTTGTTGACCTTCCCTTGTGGTTAGCTATCCTATCGCTATAACCAATTAGCCTTCATCTCCTGACCTTTTGGACCCGCAATGTCTTAAAAACAATTTTTCTCTCAAAGTTTTGACCAAATGGAGTGAACTCTATGGTGCAACCAAGGGACTTCAACAATCTATTTTCTGGACTAATTACAAGTTGAGAATGACAAATCTATATTCCCCATCTGTAAGGGAGGCGTTAAAAAAATTTCTTTTCCCTCAATCGTCATTGACCTTGACCCAACAGCCAGCATGAGATCCGTGGGAGGCTCATCTAAATCACGCTGTTTAAATCTCAGCACCCTTAGCCCTTGAAATCCATGGCCACATTTGGATATGGTGGGAGGCCACTGGATCAACGTCGACTCTTATTTGGTGGTTGATTTAGAAGGTATTTCAAGTGCAATTATGCATAACTCTAAGTTAATGTGCCTTTATTAAGATAACTTGTATGGATCTATAAATATGAATACTTTGTAATAATCAAGTATTTTTGTCTCAAATATCTCTAAAGTTTAACCACGCTCACCAAATATGGAAGTGTAAGCCTCAACTGAAATCCCATGAGGCGTGCACCTCGGGTTTTTGGTTCAACATTCCATGCTGGGTGTGCCTCTTATTTACGTAGGGTATATGCAATTGCATAATCAAAAAATGCATGAAGTGAATACTTGGTTAATCAATTAGCCTTTTTAAAATTATAATCATAGTGAGGTCAGAACTAGATTGTAAGTGAGTTGAGCTTGAAATACGCATGCGTGAATAGAGGATTGACAATTAATTAACTCAAAAATGAACTTAAATAAGGACTTTAGCTTGCAAGGGGGGTGATCAAAGTTTAGAGCAAGTAAATTCCCATGATAATTAGGAGGACCATTATATAGATCAATAAATTCATATCATGCCACGTGATGTTCAGAACATTATCCAAAATTAACAAATAGACAGTCCAACTACAAAGACCCACTCACACAGCACTTGTATGGGCAAGCGAATAGAGTTTTTCACAATGAAACGACGTCTATGGTTTGAGGAGGGATCAGACAAGTACAAAGGGGAGGGAAGGAATTACCTACATAGAAAAGATACTAAGCGAGGCCAAAGTCGTTTGGTTTCCTTGGTGGGAAGTGACAAAAGATGAAATCCCTTTCACATGTTTGACAGTGTTTCTATCATGTCCTTGAAATCTGGACAGCAGCTATGATAATTTGGGACGGAGCGTACAAGCGTTTGATGTAGGGAAATAGACACAATCATATTGGATGCACCGTACTGGCGTACTAAGAGGACAACAATTAGCATAAATCTGGATCCGTAAAGATTTATGTCAAATAATTGTTATAATTATAGTAAGGACAGTGAGGCACGAGAGGAGGGGGAGGAGGGTGACGACCTTTAATCAAAGATTGGGGCTGATTTGGGCCTAATTGGGTTTGCATTAAAGCATATTGGTTAAAGGAAACGAATTAATGTCAAATGTTCAATCAATACTTCATATTTGTTGATGCGAGATATCCTTCCAAACAAAGCCCAAAACTTTAGGCGGGAATTCAATGATTTTAGGAATTCAAATTTGAATTCAATATATCCATAAATAGACTAGGCTAAGTTTAGGAAGGAGAAATCATAAGGATTTTCACTTAAATTTAAAGATTTATTGAAGGAAGCCTTTCCAAAAATAACCAACAATTTAGGAAAGAAAGCTTAAGAAATTTTAGGAAAGTTCAAATTTGAATTTAGATTTTCAATAAATTAGCTAGGCTAATTTAGGAGAAATAATGAGGATTCTCACTTGAATTTCAAATTTATTGATGGAGATATCTACCAAAAAATATATCCAAAAATTTTAGGAAATGAATTCCAAAGGTAGGAGAATCTCAAATTTTGAATTCAGATTTTGCATAAATTAGGCCTATGACTATTTTAGGAAGGGAATCGTGAGGATTCTCACTAAATTCATATTTAATTGATGGATGCTTTCCAAAAAGAATCCACCGAATTCAGGAACGAAAATCAAGGCTTTAGGTTAATTCAGGAAAATGTTGGAGGAATCAATTTGGAGAAAGAAAAGTGGGGGCCAAGGCAGCTTGATGGTAGATGGAGGCGGAGATAAACCGTGAGCCGAACGCTTCCTCGACTGACTAGGTCTGCGCATTGCCCTCACTTACGGACTTCGCATAAACTCCACAAGAACTTTCAAAGCGCTCAAAAAAACACAAGCACAAAGTGCAAAAATTTTCATTCATAATAATCTCATCATCCTCCCAAGGTAAAGGGAGGCCTATACGAATAAAAAAATACAATAAAACGATTCCAAATGACAAAATGCGCCCTGGGGTCACGATAAACTACTCGTCTCAAGTGAGGGTAAAAATAAAAAATAACACATCGATACCAATCAATAACAAATAAAAGCTCAAGAACATAGAGCATCTCCGATCGAGCCTGTAGATCTCCCCGCATCCTCTTTCCACGGTCGAATGTCCCCAATTCAGATAGAAATTTTCAAAAGCTGTGATTAAATTTGGTGGTTAGAATTGCAGACTAATACAAATAAATTCATATATAGGTAAATGACGACTTATTTATGAATATTCTCTCCCTAATAAATACTTAAGTTATTTCTAGGTCTATTTTATCACCTTCTGTTGCCATCTGTTCATGGATAAAGGTTCGCGAAATTTTTTTATCTCGTGTCAAAAGAATGAAAAAAAAATAAATAATGTTTTTAAAAATATGAAACAAACATAAATCTCATTATAAATTTGTTGTATAAACAATAAGATAACCATCCTCTTGAAAATAATAATTTTGCATGTTGACCATCATTAGTTTTTGAAACATGGAAGAAAATGTGTTATTTTTGTAGCAAAAATATATTCCTCTAAGAAATCTAGTCACAGTCAAGCTTAATGTAGAGCATAATAACGATTTTCGACCTTAGAGTTTGTGCATATATATTTTGAATCAACAAGTTGGAACTATACACAATCCAGGAAAAGTCGAATAACAGCATCATGCAAAATGTTGCAATTAACAAGAACATTCCTTTGTCTAAATGCGCTAACATTGCACTCGAAATAAGTTGATCATGCACTAAGTAGAATGTTTATCTTGCTTAGTGCTATGTAACTGTTCAAAGAAATTAGGGGTTTTGCCAGAAAGGAAGAAGATCGAAAACCCTATAATGCACTAATTCTAATCTGAATCAATCTTTTTTAGAAAATAATCAAATATAATTGACGTTCATGTTAGCACATTGTGTGATGCCTTCCTTTCAAAAGGGTCAAAAACGCAAAAACTCATGACATGGCCACTACATACCCAGCAAGATTCTCTGTTTGAGAGAGTTAACAAGCATAAGGTTAGCTGGTTATCATTAAGACATATAGAAACCATTATTCTTGAAGTCCTAGGTAGTCATAAGATGAACATCAATAAAAGATTTTCCAAAAAGATATATAAGTATAAATTAAGTGTATATTCTAGATTTATGTTTCGTGATGCTTCCTACCCTCCAAGTTATAAATTTTAATTTAAGAAACCTCTATTTCCAACCATCTTTTTCATTGACGCTCGTACTAACCTATATATCCTATAATTTAAGATTGATCAATTTGTTCCTTCCAAAAATTATCCGAGCCATACCACAAAAGTGCTCAAGTAAAAAAAAAACTCTCTCAATAAGAGCTAGACTCCACAATTGATTCTCCAATGCAAATTATCGATCCAATCACCATAAGCAATCTCATTAATGATGAAGTTGTCTTCTCTCATGCTCTATCGATAAATGAAATCAAGTCATAAGTGAATTCTTCTATTTATTCTTTCAAAACCAAAAAATGCAATTCTTAGAGATGTCAATTAAACAACTCTAGCAGTACATTTGGCAGGTTGCCTGTCGACCCCTGTGTTATGGTTAAAAAAGGAAAAATCTCACAAAATTCCAAATGATTTGCATATTACTGTAAACTTTATTGTGTACAATGAAATTAGAGATCATAACTCAACTAAATTATTTATACAAAAGATTGCATCTTTATATTTCAATAATTGAATAACGGCATAAAACACTCCTCATATTTAAAAATTATAATTCATTAATGCATACTGAGTTTTTTTAAGTGAAAAGATTCGCTATAACAGTGGTTTTCTTGCACTAAAGTACACCACCAAATTTAAATGTAAGATGCATCATAAAACACTCCAAAAACTTCAACCCAAAAAGAAAAGCACAGCGCAGAACATGAAGCAGGCCTCAAAATTTACCCTTTAATGAAGTATGCTTTCGTCATAAAGTGGTCCATGAAAATTATCTTTCTCAAGATTCAATGATGGGTGGCATAACTATTTAACTAAAATTTATTAATCAACCTCCAAATAAAATAATAGAAAAATTTTATAAAGCTCCTAAGAAAAAAATTATTTAGAGTTGGCTGATCAATAATGGTTTTAAATCTTCTGTAGATCAGTTGGATTCCATGGGAGGAAAAAAAAAACTTTCTGTTGTAGGAGCAGCAGTTTTAAGACTGGCATACACATTTAACTTTTCTCCTTACTTTTTTAAAGCCAACTTCAAATATTCTAATGTTTTTCCTCATCAGTACACGAAAATCAAAGCAGTCATAAAACATTGCCCGTCAGGCATTTTCCTAGAAAAGGCCCTATATACTATATTTATCAATCTCACGAATATGTTGGCATTAAGTAATTGAAGAGCACTACAAGTAATTGAGTCAATCCATTGGAATGTCGCTAGAATTTAGTTCTTCCAATTCCATCTGAGGTCTCTATCCTAATATGACGTATCCATTGTTACTACAATTTAAGGAAATCTTTTGAAGTAGAACTAAAGTCAAGCATGGCATCTATATGTTATAGTATATGAGAAATACTTTTTTGGTTATGGCTCATAAGCTATATGGCATTCTCCAAGCTCCATCCTTTCATTGGGGTCCAATATGGAAAAAGAAATATATGAGACTAAGGCTTTCAAAAATCTACAATCTAATTATGCGAAGTTAACCTATTTATTCACAAGAATGTTTCAGGCATCTTTTCGGAGAGATGCCACCACTAATAACAGCCAAATACTTAATCAACGCTGTGGCATCCACTCATTTAGCACACTTTCCTTTTCACTCTTTACAACACTACACACATTTATATTTTTCCTCTCAACTTAATAAATTTTTACTGCGTATTTTTTCGAACTCTTTTATCCCCAACATGAATACCTCATAAAGGTTTCAACGTTATCCCCATCAACTCTATATCTCGTCGTCATTTTCTTCATTAGGCATCCTCCTAATACCTCTTGACTAATTCACAGTACCACTTTTCCCCTAGTATTTCCATTATTCACTTCCCATCGATTTCTCTGGCTGCTTCATCTTCCACATAAAGGTTTATACCGGCCAATACATCTGCTCCACCTGATGTGCCTGCTCCAATGCCATTTAACATGATAGGCATTCACCTACAACTAAGATCTAGATTTGCATATCTAATTTGCTCCTTAGACGGTACACAACACTAACTAATCCATTCAATTGAAGTCCTTGTTCATTCATTTTGATCATTAGCAATAAATCATTTGAAAATAAGAATAAATTAAATTGCATTCATAAACTTACGTAGTTCCATAGAGAGCTATCTTCTGAACCTTTGAGATTTCATTACCACCTGAATTGTCTTCAATGAAATTGTCAAGCTAATAAAATTTAAATAAAACATGATTTGATATTGTGTTTATGAAATTTTCGATATAACGTCATTTTTAAAAA
>NW_021598742.1:184033-224839 GCF_001605985.2 Dendrobium catenatum
AAAAGCAAATTTTTTACTCATCACCACCCCGCTCCCCTCCACCCCCCCCCCCCTCCCCCCCCCAACATTTCAACTTAATGACATCACCCTCAACTGAATTTGTAAATACAATAACATCATTCAGTTACATTAAAACAAGGTATATTATATATTATATATATATATATAATATATATATTATATATATATATATATATATATTGATGGTGATTTTACTGGTGACTTAATTGTCTATATACAGAGGACAAATACCATCTTTCTTAGATGTAATCAAAGCAAATATAACACAACTCATGCTTTCCCCAATAAATTCTTCTTGCAAAATTCGTCAACTTATCTATTAAATTCAATATGTTAAGTGCTATTCATCCTATAATGAGACAATTTAAGCAATAATTATCCAGGAACTAGATCAATAATATATTATATATCCCTAGATGACAAAAAATCATTAGAACAAATATGCTGAAAATCACTAATTACTTCATTAACATCATAAGGCAAAGCCACAACATCAAGTACCACATTATGCAATTCCTCAACAACTATGGCATAAGCCTACACTTTCTCAAATGCATATTCACTCCAAATATAGAAATACTTTTTTACTTCATTAAGAACATTAGATTCTTGTACTTTTCCTTTAACTTGTAGGTTTCAAAACTACCCTTCTAACATTAACCATAAATCATAAGTATTAGATGTTCCAAAATGAGTAACATCTAAATCATACAACCAATATTTACCTAACATAGTATGGCCAATATCCATGGGCAGTACATCATATGAGATTCTAGTAGTTTCAAGTAGCCAACTAGTTTATAATTAGACATCTTTGAGGTAGGCAATTTTACCTAAACTACCTTATATAATTGCAGATGGGTTCAGGTTTCAACTTCCTATAGTATATATGGCAAACATAGACAATATTTCATGCAACTCTCGTTATTAACTATGAGTTTATACAGTTTCTCGTGTTTAAAATAGATTTTAAAAAAGCAATTCTCTTTCAATTAAATTCAACCTTAGAAATAGCCACAACGCATCATATGACGTTCAAATAATTATTAATTAAAATAACCTCAGAATCACTAATTTCCTCATTCAAAATTAAAAATCTTCAAAAAACATTGATCTCAACATTTTCTTCCTTTATATTTATATAAAAATTCAAACTAGGAGACTCGCTACCATGCTAACCAATTTAAAAAAATTTAGAACACGCCTTCGCAGAAATTTTAGACCCAAATACAGAAATAGTAGATTTCCCATAGTTCCATCATTAAATGTAGTATTACCACCCTTAGATGTAGTAGATATATGTTAGACTGGTCCAGCCGATCCACGCGGGACCGGCCCAGACGTGCGCAGCGGAAGTTTTCCGCCTGAGCGGAGGCCGCGCGAGCCGCTCGCCTTGCGGGATCGTTTTAGGAAGAAATTTTGAGGAAGATTAGGAGGGAATTTGAATGTATGGACAGTTTAGGGGTTTCCTTTTGATTTGTATGAATTAAATAGTTGATTTTCCTAGGGTTTGATCATCTTGAATTTGGCTGAAATTTGAGATATCTTAAATTTAGGTTTTCTTTGGGCTCTAGCGGCGTCTAGAGATTTGGGAGAGATCGATCCTCCTCTCAAATTGAGGATCAATTGTATCTTGCTATTCTATTCATCGTCTAGTGGAATACAAGCTTTTTTGAATTTTCAGCGAGCTTTTGGCTTCCGTAAGTGAGTTACGTGAGATCCCTGGGGAAGAACGATGGCCGGAAAGAAGGTTGAACTTTTGGAAGGCGAATTGAGACAGTTAAAATCAGATCTGAAGGGAAAATTTTTTTATTTTCAAAATTAAATCACCTCCAACAATGAAAGATTGGAAGGGAAGTTCACGGTTATGGAAGAAATGATGAAGAAATTACTTGAAATGAAGACCAATCCGGCGACATCGAAAGTAAGAGAGACCACCGACGGCCATGCATGGGAGGAAATCCGAACCCGTTGCGGGGGAGGAGGAATTCGGAGGTGGAGATCCTGGAGGAGGAGAACGACATGCCCCCTCTAGAGCCGCTTTCTAGAGAAGAGATGAGTAGGGGACACGACAAACGGGAGGCAGATTTTGTCGGAAGAAGGGAAGAATTTCCTCGCCGATGTGCTGAATTTGAGAGAATCCAGCGTCAAGGTGCTGCTTTTGAAGGGGGAAGAGAGGAATTTCATCGCCAAGGTGCTGAATTCGAAAGAATTCAGCGTCGAGGGTCTGATTTTGAAGGAAGAATGGAGGAATGTCATCGCCGAGGTGCTGAATTCGAAAGAATTCAGCGTCGAGGGGCTAAATTTGAAGGAAGAATGGAGGAACTTCATTGTCGATGTGCTGAATTTGACGGAATTCAACGTCGAGGCGATGATTTTGAAGGAAAAAGGGGAGAGTATGAAGAGGGGTTCGAGTATAATCGTCGGAGGGAAGATCGTGACAGTTGGGGAGCACCTCATCTTCGAGGAATGGGAGGCTATGGAAGATTCAAGAGAAACGGAGGAGACCCACGGGTGAGGAAGCTGAAGATGCCCGTTTTTGAGGGGGAAGACGGTCATGGTTGGATCTACAAGGTGGAGCGTTACTTCGCTGTCAACGGGTTGATAGAGGAAGAAAAGCTGACGGTGGCGGGATTGTGTTTGGAAGGAAAAGCCTTGGCCTGATATCAGTGGCGTGACAGGAGGGAGCCTATCCGGAGCTGGAGAGAGTTCAAAGATTGCTTATTATAGCGTTTCCGAGCCGATGGGGGATGAGACTTCTATGAGCAATTTTTTGCCTTGACTCAAGAAGGGACTGTGGCAGACTACCGGGATAAGTTCGAGTACTTGACTAGTAGATTAGATCACATTTCAGAGTCAGCCCTGGAAGGGAACTTCATGAAGGGGCTAAAACCGAAGATACAAACAACAGTCAGGGTGTTGGAGCCGAGGAACCTAGGGAAGGCGATGGAGCTAGCGCAGTTGGTGGAAAATCAGAAGAAATCAGAAAGAGGATCTCGATGGAACTATTTAGGGGGATCATGCAAGATGACTACCACATTCTTACCATCACAAGGGGCGGCGCCAGAGAGTCTGAAGTAAGCGCCAGTGGAGAAAATTGGAGGGGAAAATGAGGGACAATTTAAAAAGCTAACAGAGAAAGATATGCAGGACAAGAGGGCAAAAGGATTGTGCTTCAGTTGTGATGAGAAGTGCATGCGGGGGCATAGATGCAAGGACCAAACTCTTCAGGTTCTCCTTGTCTGTGAAGATGAGGAAGACAAGGAGGGAGGTGGAGTAGATCTGAAGAGGAGGAGAATCTACACCTGGATGTGGCAGAAGTCTCTCTGAACTCTGTAGTGGGATTCTCTCCGAGTCACACTATGAAAGTGAAAGGAGTGATAGCTAACCGTGAGGTGGTGGTGCCAATTGATAGTGGGGCTACCCACAATTTCATTTCCACTCAGGTCGTCAACCAACTGAGAGTGAAATTGGTGGACACCGGTTGTTATGGGGTGATGATGGGTACAGGGAAGGTGGAGAAAAGCCAGAGAACTTGTAAAAGAGTGGTGTTGACCATCCAAGGGATTCAAGTAAGGGAGGGCTTTCTCCCACTAGAGTTAGGAAGCATTGATGTCATCCTGGGGATGAAGTGGTTGCAAACCTTAGGGGAAACCAAGGACAATTGGGGAGCACTCATGATGGAATTAATGGTGGATGGGAGAAGGGTGGTCATAAGGGGAGATGCAGGGCTATCCAAAGCCATCACATCACTTAAGACCATGGTTAGAGACGTACAAGAGGTGGGGGAATATTATCTGGTGGGACTACACAGGTTGGATGCGATCAGATTGGAAGAGGGAAGGGATGTTTCTCTTTCAGTGCAGCCCTTGATTCAGCAATACAGTAAGGATTTTCAGTCCTCTCAAGGATGGCCACCTCCACCGGAACACGAGCATATCTCCACCTTGAGTACAAGGTGGATTTTCGGGAGGGGGGTATTGTTAGACCAGTCCACGCGGGACCGGCCCAGATGCACGCAACGGATGTTTTCCGCCTGGGTGGAGGCCGCGTGAGCCGCTCGCCTTGCGGGAGCGTTTTAGGAAGAAATTTTGAGGAAGATTAGGAGGGAATTATAATGTAAGGACTGTTTAGGGATTTCCTTTTGATTTGTATGCATTAAATAGTTGATTTTCCAAAGGTTTGCTCATCTTGAATTTGGCTGAAATTTGAGATCTCTTAGATTTAGATTTTCTTTGGGCTCTAGCGGCGTCTAGAAATTTGGGAGAGATCGATCATCCTCTCGAATTGAGGATCAATTGTATCTTGCTATTTTATTCATCGTCTAATGAAATACAAGCTTTTCTTTGAGTTTTCTCTCAGATTTTCCTTGGATTAGTGCTGTTATTCTGCTGTAAACAGCAGATTTATGTTGTTTTCTGTTCTGGACAGCAATATTTTCACTGTTTGATCTCCGATTTGGGTTAGGGTTGCTTGCGAACTCAAGTATTACCTTAAGGTT
The DNA here is from genome assembly GCF_001605985.2 of Dendrobium catenatum. Classification (NCBI taxonomy): domain Eukaryota; kingdom Viridiplantae; phylum Streptophyta; class Magnoliopsida; order Asparagales; family Orchidaceae; genus Dendrobium; species Dendrobium catenatum. The sequence continues at coordinate 188,556 of NW_021598742.1, forward strand.
ACTTGTGAACTCAAGTATTTCCTATCAATATAATGGACTAAAGTAAATTGCTGTGATAAAATGATGCACTCATTGAATATGTAGTAAACTTATTAAGCACATTAAATTTTTGATATTTGAACAAAGTTTAATACATATTAAAAAGCATGCTTAAATGATGGAATATGTTGCAATGTCATTTTTCTCTCAATATGAAGTCTCAAACCATATTAAAACCTAGAGATTATAATTTTATTATTTTGAATTACTCAAAACATAATAATAGGCTTTTAAATTTGTTCATGCATGCTACAAAATGATTAGAAGCATTTTATGCTACCCTGAAAGAGCTGGCTGGTTCTCCATGTTCCCACCACTAGCCTTCATTACTAGAATTCTGATGAAAACATGTTCCCACCACCGATCTTCATTGTCAAAATTCTAAGGAATACAAGTTCTCGCCACCATCCTTCAGTGAAGTAATTATGAGGAATAAAGGTTCCTGCAACCGGCCTTCAATGTCGAAATTCTGAGGAACACTAATCCTTCCATCAGCCTTTATTGTTAGAATTCTAAGAAATATTAGTCCTTTTGTTTCCTTTGTGCATCCAAGACTAAGGAGAGATCGAGCAGGAGAGCTCCTCTCGCATGCAACGTCCAGAGTCAACTGAGCAGAAGCGAGAGAAGTCAAGTGCAGGACCTCCTCTTACGTGCATATGGAAAGAGCTGAGAGTTCTCTCTTATGAGGGTTTATGTGCCTGTACGGGGTTGATCGAACAAGAGTGTTCGGGTGGAGTCGGACGACCAATTTGCATTGGGCTAAAGGTTGGCTCGATCGGACAAGAGGAGATTTGTGTGCCAAGCACCGAGCCGCTTGAGACATGTTTTTCTGTTGATGTCCTTGAAGCTTGTTGCAATCCTAAAAATATATTTTTTCCCTACTGCCATGCCTTCATTGTTGACCTTCCCTTGTGGTTACTATCCTATCTATAACCAATATAGCCTTCATTGCTACCCTTTGACACCGTAATGTCTAAAACTAATTTCTCTCAAAGTTTTGACCAAATGGAGGACTCTATGGTGCACCAAGGGACTTAATAAATCTATTTTTCTGGGACTAATTACCAAGTTGAGAATGACAAATCTATATTCCCCATCTTAAGGGGAGCGTTAAAATCTCAATTGTCCATTGACCCTTGATCCCACAGCCAGCATGAGGATCCGTGGGAGGCTCATCTAAATCACGCTGTTAAATCTCAGCCATCCCTTAGCCCTTGATCCCATGGCCAGCATTGGGATATGTGGGAGGCTCACCTGGATCACATCGATCTCCTATATTTGGGTGGTTGATTTAGGAAGGGTTATATTAAGGCAATTATGCATAACTCTTTAGTTATTTGTTGCTTTATTAAGATAACTTGTATGGATCTATAAATATGAATACTTTTGTATAATACAAGTATTTTTTTTCTCAAATTCTCTAAATTTAACAGCCTCACCAAATATGAAGTGTAAGCCTCACTTGAAATCCATGAGGCATGCACCTCGGTGTTTTTGTTCAAATTATGCTGGGGTGTGCCTCTTATTACGTAGGGTTATGCAATGCCATAATAAAAAAAATGCATGAGTGAATACTTGTTAAATCAATTAGCCTTTTAAAATTATAACCATAGTGATGCAGAACTAGATGTGTAAGTGATGTTGAGCTGAAAATTACGCATGCGTGAATAGAGATTGACAATTAATTAACTCCAAATGAACTTAAATAAGGACTTTAGCTTGCAAGGGGGTGATCAAGTTTAAGCAAGTAATCCCATGATAATAGGAGGACCATTATATAATCAAATAAATTAATATCATGCTCACGTGATGTTTCAGAGACAATCCCAAAATTAACAAATAGACTAGTCACTACAAAGACCCACTCACACAAGCACTTGGTATGGGCTATGCGAATAAGTTTTCACAATGAAACGATGTCATGGTTGAGGAGGGATCAAAAGGTACAAGGGGAGGGAAGGAATTTACCTGCATAGACAAAGATATTAAGCCGAGGCAAAGTCGTTTGGTTGTCTTGGTGGGAAGGACAATAATATGAATCCCTTTTCACACGTTTGGACAGTGTTCTATCATCCCTTGAAAATCTGGACAGCAGCTTATGATAAATTGGGAAGGAGATAGCAAGCGTTTGATAGTAGGAAAATAGACACAATCATCATTGGATGGCAACCGTACTGGCGTACTAAGAGGACAACAATTAGCATAAATCTGGACCTAAGATTTATGTCCAAATAATTTGTATAATTATAGTAAGGATCAATGAGGACGAGGAGGGAGGGGGAGGAGGGTTGACGACCTTATCAAAGATTGGGGCTGATTTGGGGCCTTAATTGGGTTGCCAATTAAAGCATATTGTTAAAGGAAAGACGAATTAATTCAAATGTTCAATCAATACTCAGATTTGATGATGGAGATATCCTTCCAAACATAGCCCAACACTTTAGGAAGGGAATTCAATGATTTAGGAGAATTCAAATTTGAATTCATATATCCATAAATTAGACTAGGCTAATTTAGGAAGGAGAATCAATAAGGATTTTTCACTTAAATTTAAGATTTATTGATAGGGATACCTTTCAAGAAATAATCCAACAATTTAGGAAAGAAAGTTAAGATTTTAGGAGAATTCAAATTTGAATTTAGATTTTCATAAATTAGGCTAGGCTAATTTAGGAAGGAGAATCAATGAGGATTTCTCACTTGAATTTCAGATTTATTGATAGGGATAGCTTACCAAAAAATAATCCAATAATTTATGAAATGAATTCAAGGTTTTAGGAGAACTCAAATTTGAATTCAGATTTACATAAATTAGGCTAGACTAATTTAGGAAGGAGAATCGATGAGGATTTCTCACTTAAATTTCATATTTATTGATGGGGATGCCTTTCCAAAAAGAATCCACCAATTTAGGAACAAAAAATCAAGGCTTTAGGAGAATTCAAATTTGAATTCATATTTTTTTAAATTAGTGCTAGGTTAAATTAGGAAATGTTGGAGGATCAATTTGGAGAAAGAAAAGTGGGGGCAGGGCAAGCTTGATGGTAGATGGAGACGGAGATAAACCGTGAGCCCAAACGTTTCCTGCGGCTGACAGGTCTTGCATTGCCCTCACCTAGGGACTTCGCATAAACTCTCACAAGAACTTTCAAAGCTCTCAAAACACACCAAGACACAAAGTGCAAAAATTTCATTCATAATAATCATCGTCCCTCCCAAGGTGAAGGTGAGGCCTATAAATAAATAAAATACAATAAAACATCAAATGACAAAAATGCCCCCTGGGGTCACATAAACCTACTCTCTCAAGTGACGGTAAAAATAAAAAATTACACATAATAAATCAAATACAAATAAAAGCTCATAAATAGAGCAATCCGATCGTAGCCGTAGATCTCCGGCCCATCCTCTTCCACGGTCGAATGTCCTCATCAGATAGACATTTTCAAAATGTGAATTATTTGTGGTTTTAGAAATTGCACTAATACAAATAAATTCATATATAGGTAAATGACGATCTTGATTATGAATATTCTCCCCTAATAAATATCTTAAGTTTTCTTAGGTTCTATTTATCACTTATGTTGCCATCTGTTCATGGATGAAAGGTTGGGAAATTTTTTTATCTCGTTCAAAAGAAAAAAATTCATAATGTTCTTAAAAGATATGAAACAAACATAATATCTCTATTAGAAATTGGTTGGTAAACAATAAGGTATAACCATCTCCTTGAAAAAATAATTTTGCATGTTGATGCATCATTAGTTTTGAAACATGGAAGAAAATGTGTTATTTTTGTACAAAAATAATATTCCTCTAGAAGTCTTAGTCAGCAGTGCAAGCTTTAATGTAATAGCATAATTACGATTTTCACCTAGAGTTTGTCATATAATTTGAACAACAAGTTTTGGAATATACACAATCCAGGAAAAGTCGAATACACATCATGCAAAATGGCTTGCATTTATACAAGAACATTCCTTTGTTCTTAAATGCTAACATGCACTCGAAATAAAGTTGATCATGCACTAAGTAGAATTTTTATCTTGCTTAGTGCTATGAATGCAAAAAATTAGGGTTTGCAGGAAAAGAAAGAAGATCAAAACCCTATATGCACTAACTTTAATTTGATCAATCTTTTTTAGAAAATAAATCAAATATAATTGACTTCATGTTACACATTGTGTGATGGCTTCCTTTCAAAAGGGTCAAAAAACGCAAAACTATGCATGGCACATACATACTAGCAAGATTTTCTTGTTTGAGAGTTACAAGCATAAGGATTAGCTGGTTATATAAGACATGATAAGACCATGTCTTCTTGAAGTCCTAGGTAGTCATAAGATGAAATCAATAAAAAGATTTTCCAAAGATATATAAGGATAAATTAAGTGTATATTCTAGATTTATGTTTCGTGATCTTCCCTACCCTCCAAGTATAATATTAAGAAACCTCTATTTCAACATCTCTTTTCATTGACCGCTAATAAACTATATTCTATATTAGATTGATCATTTTGTCCTTCCAAAAATATCCAGCAATACCACCAAAAAGTGCTTCAGTAAAAAAAAAACTCTCTCAATAAGAGCTATGACTCCACAATTGATTTCCTCCATGCAAATATCGATCAATCACCATAAGCAATCTCATTAATGATGAAGGTTTGTCTTCATCCTCTTGATACATATCATATGAAAATCAAGTCAAAGTGAATATCTTTATTTATTCTTTCAAAACCAAAAAATTGCAATTCTAAGATGTCATTAAAGCAACTCTAGCAGTACATTGGCAGGCTGTCAACCCCTGGTTTATGTTTAAACAAAAAAAGGAAAAATCTCACAAAAATTCAACTGATTTTGCATGATTACTGCAAAACTTTTATTGTGTACAATGAAATTAAGAGATCATAACTCAAAATAAATTATTTATACAAAAGATTACATCTTTATTATTTCAATAATTGAATAACGGCATAAAACTCTCCTTCATATTTAAAATATATTCATTATGCATCTTTGAGTTTTTTAGTGAAAAATACTATAAGTGGTTTTCTTGACTAAGTACACCATCAATTTCAATGTAAGATGCATCATAAAACACTCCAAAAACTTCAACAAAAAAAAGACAGCACAGCCGCAGAACAATTGAAGAAGGCCTCAAAATTTTAATTTAAGAAGATGCTTTTCGTCATAAGTGGTCCATGAAAATTTATCTTTCTTCAAGATATCAATGATGGGTGGCATAATATTACTAAAATTTATAATCAACCTCCAATAAAATATAGAAAATTTATGAAAGCTCCTAAGAATAAAAAATTATTTAAGAGTTGGCTGATCAATAATGGTTTTATCTTTGTAGGATCAGGTTGGATTCCATGGGAGGAAAAAAAAAAAAACTTTCTGTTGTAGGAGCAGCAGTTTTTAAGACTGGCATACAATTTTAAACTTTTCCTCCCTTAAATTTGTTAAAGCCAACTTCAAATATTCCTAATGTTTTTCCTCATCAGTACAGAAAATTAAAGCATCATTAAAACATGCCCACATGCATTTTCCTAGAAAAGGCCTATATACTCTATTTATCAATCTCACGAATATGTTGGCATTAAGTAAATTGAAGAGCATTACAAGTAATTGAGTCAATCCATTGAAGTCCTAAATGTAGTCTTCCAATCATCTTGAGGTCTTATCCTAATATGATGTTATCCATTTGTTACTACAATTTTAAGGAAATCTTTTGAAGTAGAAACTAAGTCAAGCATGTCATCTAATGTAAGTATAAGAAATACTTTTTGGTTATGGCTCCATAAGCTATATGCATTCTCCAAGCTCCATCCTTTATTGGGGTCAATATGGAAAAAGAAATATAGAGACTAAGGCTTTCAAAAATAAATCTATTATGCTAGTAACCTATTTATTCACAAGAATGTTTCAGGGCATCTTTTGGAGAGATGCCACACTAACAGCCAACTACTTAATCAATCGTGTGGCATCCACTATTTTGAGCTACTACTCCCTTTTCACTTCTTTACACACATTAATATTTTTCCTCTTAACTTATTAATTTTTTTTACTGTATTTTTTTCGAACTCTTTTTATCCCAGACATGAAATACTCTCATAAAGGTTATCAACGTTATCCCCATCAACTCTATATCTCCGTCAATTTTTCTTTCATGAGGCATCCTCCTAATACTCTCTTGACTAATTCACTGCCAAATTTTCCCCTAGTATTCCATTATTCCACTTCCATCGATTTCTCTGGTGCTTGATCTTTCCACACTAAAGGTTTATACCGGCCAACATCATCTGCCTCCACCTAATGTGCCTGCTTCCATGCCATCTACTATGATTGGCATTCACCTACAACTAAGATCTTAGATTTACATATCTTAATTGCTCTCTTAGACGGTACACAACATTAAGCTAATCATTCAATGAAGTCTTGTTCATCATTTGATCATTAGCAATAATACTAAATTGAAGATAAGAAGTATATTAAAATTGCATTATAAGCTTACGTAGTTCCATAGAGGGCTATCTTCTGAACCTTTGAGATGTCATTACCACCTTGATTGTCTTCAATGAAAATTGTCAAGCTAATAAAATTTAAATAAAACATGATTGAATTGTGTTATGATTTCGATATAACATCATTTTAAAAAGACAAATTAAAGAAAAAGGTAAAGTGATTTACAAATCTGAGTACCTACGAACATTCTGAAACTTTACATACTTCAAACTAATAGGTTTTTCCTGTTAAAGACACAAAAATTAACCGATTTCACCCATAAAGCATATGGAAAAAATGAGAAGCACTCAAGAAAATGCATAAACTTCAAAAGACACCGATTTAAAAAATAATAATAAAATTAAAAAAATTAAAAACATGAACCAAAAGCAAATAGGTTTGTGCCCGAATGAAACAAGCTACCTTCAAATCATCCTGCGACAGAATTAATGAGTCACTAGGTGGGTAGTCATTGACATTACTGCAAAAAAATAAAGAAATTCAAGTTACTATCTGGACAATAAGTAAATATTCCAGGACACATTATGAGGATTAGCGTAAATCAAGGATGGTAGATATTACCTAAATCCCATGTTCTCTTTGTTAGCAAAGAGCTTCAGTGTCCTAGGACCTAAAAAATAAAATCATGCTCATCACTACAACTGCTTCTAAATCATAAAAGTATAAGCTGTTGCAAATCTGTTTGAAGTGGATAAATTTTCTGAGGCGCAAATTTGAAAGAATATAACCTTAGTAATACGGCAATCAATTGGTTGGATTAAGTTCTTCAATTGATGAGTTTTGCATATGCATATTTTAAAGTATGTTACCTTGACTGACCTAACAGTTATTGTACCCACTTATTTGCTTGCTACCAGACCATCAATAACAACGGACAAAGGAATAGCCCAAATCATAACGCTATTCAGGAAATATACAGAGTGCAATGCTCACCATTTCTTAATCTATTCCTTATTCCTGGAAATTCTAACTAGTGCAATTAGTCTATTGGCCGCTAGTACCATCTAAAAACTTCTGTGAGACAACAAGTATCCTGAATAAGAATGTATATATACAGAACAATCCGCATTCTTATTTAACTATGCACGTGGGCCTTCCATGGCTCACATTTAACAAAAAAGAAACCCCACAAGTTCACTTCAGTATTCCATCTGAAGCTAATGCATTCATAAAAGAGCTTCTAAAATGGCTATTTGACTTGATAACCTTCACAGCTATTGGGAAAGTTGATCCACATACAATTCACGTGCTTCAACTTTAAGGATTACATCAATTTAAAATTGAAATTGATTTAGGGTACAAGCATTACCTTCCTCTTCCGGGCCCTTGATCACGACCGAATGTAGTTTAACCACCTGGGTAAAGGGGATATAGATGAGAAGTTGCTCGTCGGCGTCACTCTCAAGGTGCAGCCCATCGTCATCCCGATAACCCTAGAACCCAAAAAACTCGTGTGTCATGATCTTGACAATTATGAAAAGGCAACTGGGAAATTGCAAGGGTGTAGGTTGGGATTCAAAAAATCACCTGCTTGAGGGCGTTATCGATAACGTGCGCAGAACTCTGGTTGAGACATTCGACTCCCCTCCAATCGACGAAATCTACGAGATCGACCTATCGAGAAGGAATTGAGAAATAGTGTGGGATAACAGAGAAAGGAGATCGAGGGGTATGATGCCGACCTGGCTTCGATGGATCCCGGAGGCCATGGCGACGGCTGCTGCGATGACAGAGAGAAAAAAGTGTAGAAGAGAGCAACAGCTACAATTCCTAGCGTATTGGTCTCGCGAGAAAACGAGCCCCTGCGCGTGGCGAGCAAGCCGTCCGTACTCAGAGAAATGACAAGGCTGGGCACGTGCTCTACTCGTGGAAGGCATGAGCGTAAACGAAATATATAGGATTTTTTTTTTTCTTTTTACTGTAATATATCGTTGTAGACTTCTAGTCATCAAAGTGGAGAATAGAAGGCTGAAATAATTCTAGAACAGAGTAAATAAATAGGGATGATAAATGTTGCAATGCTCATAGAAACAAGAATAAAAATATCATAATTGCTTATGATAAAAAATTAAGTTAATTTTTTTTTTAAGAATCTTCTAATAAGGGAGAGTGTATATCATTATTGTCTAATAGCACATTATTGAGGCAACTGAAAATTGATGTCAAGAAGTAGCGCATATAAACATCTTTGATATATTATCAAAAAATTATCTTGATCGGGCACGAATCTCGAGGCAAAAATCAAGTTGGAAACTTCAAAAATTAAATTCTGGATCATCTGAACTCCGATTTCAGCAAACTTATAGTCGAACTGAGCGTCTCAGAAATACGAACCCAAAGACATCAAATTCGACTCAATCCGAGCCCAAATGAGTCCAAATCAAGGACCCGAAGCTCTATTGGAAGGTTTGAACCACAATTTGAGTTACCAAACGGTCTCCGAACTTGACCAGCTTATGGTCGAATCAAACGGCTCGACGAGACAAATCTAACGAGCCCAAGATTGCTGAATTCCGACACCACTAAGACCTTCAAATGTATGACGAATGGTCCATGATCAAGGGATTCAATATCGGCTGTCCATCGAACAACTCCACATTTGCCCCTGATCTCTCAACTATTTATGGGCCATGCCACTCCAGAAAATCTATAAATAGACCCATCATTTCTCTTGAGATGGGGGAAGCAAGGAAGAGGAGGAGAAGAAGAGAAGAATAGGAGGGAAGAGACTCCTCCTCGACCACCGCCGGAGTTTCGCCCGAACTCCAAATGACGCCGGAATTCTGCCCGACTTCCATGGGACGCCAGAATTCTGCCTAACTTCAACGGGATGTTGAAATTCTTCCCAATTAACGACAAAGTTCCCTCCTGACGCCAAAACTCTGCCCAAGTGATGTCAGAGTTCTCCTCTGCCACCGACAGACGTCGGACTTCTACCCGGCGCTGGACCTTCCGACCTCCGTCGCCAGCTGACTACGGTCCTCCTAACTTACAACGCCCACCGACTACAATTCTTCCGACCTCCGTCGCCAACCGACTACGGTCCTCCTGACTTTTTCGCCCGCCGACTGTAGTCTTTCCGACCTATGTCGCCCGCCGACTACGGTCCTTCTGACTTACGTCGTTCACCGACTACAGTCTTTCCGACCTCCTTCGTCCGTCGACTACGGTCCTCCTGACTTATGTCACCCGCCGACTACAGTCTTTCTGACCTTCGTCACCCACCGACTACAATCCTTCCAACCTCCGTCGGCAGCCGACTATGATCACCCTGACTTACGTCCCTCGCTTACTATAGTCTTTCCGACCTCCGTCGCCAGACAACGGTCTTTATGACCTTAGTTGCTCGTCGACTACAGTTCTTTTAACCTCCGTCACAAAACTATGGTTCTTCTGACCAAACGAACACGTCAATAGTGATTCTTTGTATTCTCACCGTTTAATATACTCTATAAGATGTACATCAAGCTAAGGCCTTCCCCCACGGAAGGGTCTCATTTGTAATCGTCTGCAAATAATAGTGGATTCATTCAAATTGGGCTAAGCCCCGTGGTTTTTTCTCCTTTTTAGGGCCTTTCCACGTAAATATATTGGTGTCCCATGTGAATGCTACACACTCTCTCTTATCTGATTGCGTGCCGGATTTTCGTACAATGCTAAGACGTTAATTTTATATTTCTCTACCACTGTGAATACTCCTGGACCAACAATATTAATCTTAAATGACAAAAATGGATAATGTAAAATATTATAAAAAAATGTTGGGAGAGTTCCTTTTAAACCGGATCCTGTTAGAGGAGTTTGTGTAAAAAATTATGGCAACTATTTTCATTTGCAAAGAGGATGTGGGAGTTAAAAACTAAGGGTCGTTGAGGAAGTTATTATGGGATTTGGTTTCAATAATACACATAAGGTTAAGGTTGTATGATCAGATTAAATTCTTAACGTGAAGAAACTAGATGATTGTGAGAAGAAGGGTTCAACTTGGTGAAGGATAATAGATGATTGTGAGTGATGATAAAAGAGTTATTTGTGTTGATGGAGACGATGGGGTCAATAGAAGAAGGAAGATCCTAAACAAATTTGGTTTGGATGAGAAGCAAATTGTGCTTGTTAGAAATAAAAAAGGAACGAGGAGAGTTCCAAAGCCTTTTCCAATTCATGTTTAGAAGGCTTTGATATATGACATAAATGTTACTTGTTGATCAAATTTAATCAATTCTTATAAAGATTGGATTGTCAATAAAGCAAGTTATATCATATTACCATTGTATTTTACCACAAAAATCATTCAATATGGTTAATATTATCAGGAAATTATCTACTTATATTTCGAATTTATTGCAACCATTTATTTAAATAAATGTAATATATCTGACTCATGATTTTATTTTATTTAAAGTCAAAGTAAAAGGGAAATTTGAATTGATATGTTTTAATTAGATAAATATGTATACTTCTTCATTTTTTAGAAAAATATGCTTTAAAGTTTGTTGCGTCCTGAAATATTCGCGGTGATAGAGAAGTATATAGTTTAACGTCTTAGTGTTGTATGAAGATCCATCACACAAGCAGATGGAAGAGAGGGGCTGCAGCATTTATAAGAGACACAAGAGTTTTTACGTGGAAACCCATGAAAAAGGGGGAAAATCATGGGGCATGGCCCAATTTGAAAGAATCCACTACTATTTGCAGTTGATTACAAATTAGGTCATTCCTTGAGAGAAGGTCTTGGCTTGATGTCACAAATGTACATCATATAGAGCGCATTACATGGTGGGAGTAACAATAATCAACATAGACACATTTATTTGGTTGGCATGACCATAGTCGATAGGATAGAGGTCAAAAATATCGTAGTAGGCGGAAAAAGTTGGAAGGATCGTAGTCAGCAGGAGATATGGGTAAAAAAGATTGTTGTCTGACGAGGGAAGTTAGAAGGACCATAATCGGCAGAAGATCGGGGTCAGAAACACCATGATTAGCGAGGGAGGTCACTGTAGTAGGCGACGGAGGTCGGAAGGACCGTAGTCAACAGGAGATTAGGGTCAGAAAGACCATTGTTTGGCGAGGGAGGTCAGAAGGAGACTAGGCTCAAAAAGACTGTTGTCTGGCGAGGGAGGTCGGAAAGATAATAGTAGGCGACAGAGGATAGAAGGATCGTAGTATGCAGGAGACTAGGGTTAGAAAGACCATTGTTTTGCGAGGGAGGTCAGAAGGATCATAGTAGGTGATGGAGGTAAGAAGGATCATAATCTGCAGGAGACTGGGGTTTGAAGGACCGTGGTTGGTAGGAGACCGAGGTCAGAAAGGCTATAGTAGTAGGGCGGTTCTCCGGCAGAACTCGGGACTTCAGGTGATTGTCCAGCAGAAGTCCATGCCTCAGGTGTTGGTCCGGCAGCACTTCAGTGTCAGGCGGTGGTCCGGTAGTGCCACTTCAGTGTCAGGGGGCACTCCGGCTTCAGGTGGCACTTCGAAGTTTTTGGAAGATTTGGCGGGGGTTCAACATAATATAACCTGGCGATGGTGCGTGCGATAGAACTTCGACGATGGTGCAGCAAAACTCTAGTGGTGTCGAGGAGGAGCTAGGCAGGTGGAGCGTTCTTTCTTCTCTTCCTTCTTCTCTCTTAGCTCTCTCTCTCTCTCTCTCTCTCTCTCTCTCTCTCTCTCTTTCTCTCCCCCCCTTTCAAGAGTAAATGAGATTCTATTTATAGAATTCTTGAGTGGCATGGATTGTAAATAAGTGAAAGATCAAGGGTAAATTGAGAGTGATTCAGATGGACGGCCGATCTTGATTCATACGATCATGCACCATTCAATGAAACTTTGACAATCTTAATGATATAATAATTTGATGAGGGGTTTGTTGTATTTGTCTCGTTGAGCCGCTCGATTTGACTATAAGCATGTAACGATTGAAGATCGTTTGGTAACCCAAATTGTCGTTTGATCCTTCGAAAAGTTATTCGAGTCTTTGATTTGGACTTATTTGGGCTAAGATTGAGTTGATTTTGGTGTCATTGATTCGTGTTTCTGAGACAATCAGTTCGACTATAAGTTTGCAGAAATCAAAGTTCGAATGGTTTCAATTTTAATTCTTGAAGCTTCCAACTTGATTTTGCTTCAAGATTCACGCATGATCAAGATAATTATTTGATGATGTATCAAAGTTATTTTTTGACCAAATTAGCCCTCTTATTTATGCACAAACTGTTTATTAAAGTCTGTCACTAGCTAAATTTGGCTCTAATAGTTCAAATGCAAATTTTATTCATATGCGATTTGTACTGATTTAAATTAGATTCGATATTGATTTGATCAACTCTTATTTGAACCTGATTTGAACAAAATTCAAACTTTAAGTAACCCAAATTATAGTCCATAACGAACCTCTCCAGACAAATCGTCCCATTTTTGCCTTACCCAACAAGCTCCCATTGTGAAATATCTTCACTCACACGTCGTAGGCCCCATCAAGGTGCCTTCCCATCACGAAATAATTTCCCGCAATCCCCTAGCTTTAATGATCTTGTACGTGAACCCCATCTAACTCTCATCACGAAATCCTACATCACGACCATGATTCCTACTTCAACGAGCTTTATTGACTTAGGTTCAATTTTTTTTAACGCATTTGAATCACATTCAAATTAATGTTCAATTTAGTATTTAATTTGAAACTAATTAAAATCATTTATTTTTTCAAACACCTTCAATATGCAGTTAAAATTTAAAAATATAAAATTTGATTTAAAATGAACTTTTAAATATATTTCTCAAGAATAAATAAATAATTATATTTCTTAAAATTTGAATATGATTGAGCATATAAAATAAAATTTATCCAACATAAATACCACTAATATTCAAAATAATAACTTTAATCTTATAAATGTAGAAAAAAACTCCCAGCACTCAATTGGGGGTACAAAAGTCCACTCATTTCATTTGTTCATTTATTAAAAAAGCCGAACCGCAAACAAACTCTTACCCCTCGCGCGGCTTTCCTAATCTTCTCTCCCTCATTCCTAACCAATACCTCACTCTTCAGCTACCCCTGGTCCTCTCTTGCTCAAACCATGGCGACGGCGACGACATTCTCCATTATACCATCGCCCACCACATCTCGCCTCACTCTCCGTCGCCGCTCCATCCGCTGCCTCTCGTCCCCTGCTCCGACCCCGCCGGCGACCGTACTATCGCAAGATGACCTCAAGAAACTTTCAGCCGTGAAGGCCGTTGAATACGTTAAGAGCGGTATGGTGCTAGGCCTCGGCACGGGATCCACTGCGGCCTTCGTCGTTTCCGAGATCAGTGACCTTTTATCCTCTGGGAAACTCAGCGACATCATCGGCGTTCCAACGTCGAAGCGCACATTTGAGCAGGCCAAGTCGTTGGGCATACCGTTGTCAACCCTTGCTGAGCACCCACGGTTGGATCTCGCCATAGATGGAGCGGATGAGGTCAGTTTTCGGTATCTAGGTCATTGATCTCTTTATAGGCCAATTGGTTTCAACCTTTTCATCTTGGTTGATTAAGAACACTTTATACACAAGGGATCAAAAGAATCGTATGTTAGGTTATCAATGTTCTTTTTTCATAAAGAAGTGTATTTCACTTTGAAAAGTTAATATTAATGGTATTTTTTATTTGATTTAAAGATTTGGGTTTATGTAACTAAATATCAAAATTTAGGTGTTAGATATTGAAATACATAAAATTTGTGTGGTATGCATGTAAAGCCCCCTTCTTTTTTGAAAGCAGCTCATGCTGACATTGTCTTGGATATAGAATACCTTATGGCTAAGCTCTTTTACAGATAAATGGTTCAGTATTACAATTATTTGGTTTGGAAGTTGATGATTGTTGAAGATCTGGCTCTGAGAGTATCTAATTGCACTAAGGGAGCAGTTTTATAAGAAGTTCGACTATCATTTGGATTGTAAAAGTTTTATCTCACCAATCCACAGTTTGATTAAGGTTGCTCACTCTATCAGCGGGAATTCTTTAAACAACTAAATTTATGCTTAGCAGATAGAAATTCATTGTTTAATTATAATCTTCACCCAAGTAGTTAAAGAACTATGATGAATTAAATATGGCTGAAAAGAGAAATAGTACATTATTATGTTCCACCAGTCTGACCTTGATCATCAATAAACTTTCTATTGATTCTTCATACTTTAAGTTTTGCACTATAGAAACATTGAAGTTACTTTTAAAAAGTTTTGTTAAGTAGATATGCAGCATTTAGCAAAAAAATGAAAGATGAAGAAGCTTAGTAGTTAGGAAAAGCAGCATTCATTGCTTCACTTATATCGTGAAGGTACTTAATGGCTTAGTTTTCCAAAGCAGAAGGTTCACTCTTCTATCCCTTTATATCTAGGATAACTTTTGTTGAATCATAGTTAGGTTACCATTATTCTAACAAATGTGAAACCAAATTCCAAATTATAGGGTGACTATTCTTTTTAGCATAGTTTTCTGTTGCCTTCTGCTTTCTTGAGCAACCAAAATGGTTTTAGAAATCTAAGATGTTTAGAAAATAGCTGAGAGTTTTTTAAAATGGTAGTTTAGGTATTTTCCCATAAAGTGATTTTATGAATTTTTAACTTTTTTGTAATTTAAACTAATGTATTCCAATTAATTAATTCACTAGACAAACACATAGTAGAGCTCATGCGAACAATATCCAGCAAAGACTAAAAAATAATTTGAGGGTGTTATGATGCTTTTGTAGACTAAAGTTGTCTGATAGACTTATGTGCATATATCATGTGATTATACTCTGGGATGTAACTATCTGCACATATATTACTTATCACACACATGCTAAGATTTAATGTCCTAAATGTATATTTGACTTATTATAATGGACAATCTTGGGAACAAAAACATAATAAAACAAACAAGAAAATAAAGCATCAGAGGGTATGCAGTGTCGGACACGTGTAGGACACGGACACACGTCAGACACAACATGGACACGTGTCCGACACAGCATTGGAGTGTCGCAATTTAAAAAATTAAAATTAAAATCGGACATGCGTGTCAAACACGTGTCCATGCCGGTATCGCTAGGTACATGCTCGGTAGCGCTCAATACATGCTCGGTACTTCTCAATATATGCTCGGTACTGCTCAGTACATGCTCGGTACCGCTCAGTACATGCTTGGTACTGCTCAATATATGCTCGGTACAGCTTGGTACATGCTCGGTACTGCTAGGTACATGCCCGGTACCGCTCAGTACCACTAGGTACATGCTTGGTACTGCTAGGTACATGCTCGGTACCACTCGGTATCTTCCTATACAAATAACTTACGAATTTTAAAAACAAGCAGAGCTTCAAAATTACTCTTACAATAAAATTTTGTTTCGGGGGCACTGCCCCCGGAACCTTGACCCAGCAACCTGACCGGGCAGGTCGAACCCCGCCAGGGGGCAACGCTCCCTTGGACCCTCGACAAACCGGTATATTGTTGTATTCATGTTGTCTTATTATTGGGATATTTTGATTTCACTTCATATCAATTTAATTTGATGTATTCATATGCATGATTGGTTTGTTAGCAAAATGAGCTCTGCTGCTGTCGGGGGTGGATTAGGTGAAGGTTCAAAAGAGCCATCTGTCCACGTCGTGTTCGTGTCCTATATTTTTAAAAATTATTATATATTATATTAAAAAATTATTATGCCATGTCCACGTTGCACCCGTGTCCTATATTTTTAAAAATTGTCGTGTCCCGTGTCCGTGTCGTCGTGTCCGTGTTGGTGCATCATAGGTCATTTCTAATATTTTATAACCAATTCTTTTTAGGTCTACCTCTAATACATCTAATACATCTAAAAAATAATGTCATTTCTTAACACAGGTTAAATCTAATACATCTACTCTCTTATATGTTGTCTAACTTTTTCAAAAGGGAAACAAATTATAAAATCCACAATAACTTTTAAAAAAAGTACTTCTCAATGATAATTATATGGTAACTTTAATGGATAGGTGTAGGCATCCCAAACGAACCCTTAAACTACAAATTTTAATTCTAGTGCAAACACATCGAAAGCCATTTATAATGTCCTATTGTGAAAAGTAGTGGCAAAATCAGGATATAAAGAGAGGGATGTTGAAATAAAAAAATTACCTAAAATAAATCAGAATTAGAAGTTGAACTTCAAAAGAGAAAATTACCACTAAATCTTAAGGGAACATTTTATAAGATGGTGGTGAGACCTGCGATGTTTTATGGTGCAAAATGTCAGCCATTAAAAGAGAAGCATAATATTAAGTGTTGTTGAGATGAGGATGCTCAGGTGGATGAGTGGACTTACTCTTAGAGAGAGGATACGAAACGAGCATATCCAGGAAGAGGTTGGAGTAGTTTCAGTGATAGATAAGATTAGAGAGAGTCACCTTAGATGGTTTGGTCGGCCTTCCAATGACCCTTTTAGGATAGTTGATGTATTAGATTTGACCTATATTAAGAAATGTAGATGTAGACCTAAAAAGACTTGGTTAGAAAATATTAGAAATGACATTTCTTTATTCTATTTAAATGAGAATTTGACTCTTAACAGGATATAATGGAAAAAAATGATTCATGTAGCTAACCCCACGTAGTGGGATAAAGGATTTATGTTGTTGTTGTAGTATAAATATCCCAAAAGGGATTAAATAAAAAAGTTTATAAATAAGAAAAACCTTAAAAAAAAATAAATTTTCTTATCTAAGTGTCATGATCAAGTATCTTAAATATTGTCAATCACTTTTTTTTTGCATCAAAATAATTAATCCTTTGATTCTACCTCAAAACTAATCGCAATATTCATCTCAATATATAATTAAAATATGATAAACATATTAATATTAAGAAAAATATATATGATGATAATTAGTTTTAAAATATGATTGTTATGAAATTACAATTATGTATTTAAGTTTGGGGTCACAAAATTTTCAGTAATATATAATATTAAGAAATTCACTTCAAATTTAAGGGTGGTGCGCACCACTCTTTGCCACTGTTGAAAAGTAAAGGGTGTTCATCAGGATACTAGACATCTTATGTCTTATTATAATGTTAGATTGCAATTGACCATTAGAAGGAATTTGAATAAATCCTCGGGCCACAACCTAAACGCCCATTTTTCTTCTTATATTGATTGCTATATTACCTTAGCCTGTTGGGTCTATACTAAAGTTCATTCTTCTATGCTAGCTTTAAAGCCAAATGATCTTGTGCATGATCGGCATGTTGGGATATTAATCAGAAGAAAATTTTTCATTTTTATGTTTTAGTATTAGGGAATGGAGACATTATTCTGTACGGCATCCGAACGTGTCCGAAGCGGATTGGTGCCACGTCATCAATTGCATTGTGCATTAGGTGATGTGGCGCATCCTGATTGACCTCCGGACGTGTCCAGATGTTGCGCCTAATAATTTTTCTAGGGAATGAGGGTCCGGTAGTTTACTATTATTGTTATAAATCTCATAAATTTATTTATTTTCTTGTGTTATTATAATTAAGTTTCATTTTTGATATTTAAAACTAGGACAGGTGGATCCAGATCTTAATCTTGTGAAGGGACGAGGCGGAGCTCTCCTTCGTGAGAAGATGGTTGAAGCTGCTTCTGACAAATTTATTGTCGTCGTCGATGAGACAAAACTCGTGACTGGCTTGGGCGGCAGCGGGTTGGCGATGCCGGTGGAGGTGGTGCAGTTCTGCTGGCAATATAATCTAACCAGGTTGCAGGAATTGTTCAAGAAAGAAGGATGTGAGGCAAAGCTCAGATTGGATCCAGATGGAAAACCTTATGTTACAGACAACTCAAACTATATCGTCGATTTGTACTTCAAAACTCCAATTGTGGATGCAAATGCTGCAGGAAAGGAGATCTCAGCATTGGAAGGAGTAGTTGAACATGGGTTGTTTTTAGATATGGCTGCTGCAGTTATTATTGCTGGAAAAGAAGGGATTAACATCAAAACCAAATGAGCACTCTGTTACTACTAATATGAGAGTGAAAAATCCCAAATTGAGCTTCAATTTCCTTGTGATTATTCTCTAAATATGTAATTCATTGTGGTATTTGTGACTTATTTGGCTTTATAGATGAGATACATGTTTCCTGATAATGAGGGGTGAATTCCTTTTCCTGGGATTTTTTTAAGGGTAAAAGCTGTTTTTCAAATGCTATTTGATATTTTTAGTAGGTTTTATGTTTCATGTTGAAGTTTTTATCACTATGCTCAGATTTCCGTTTTTTTTGTCTTTATTTAGGCTTTGTTTGGATAAAAAATGAAATTTTTTGTACTAAAAAGCTGCTTTAAGAAGCAATAAGAAAGTTGTCCCAAATGAAATCTTAGTTATCTTATTGTGATCTTACTGGTGCTTGGTTCTGCTGGCTTATAAACTGTCGAATTTAACACGGGCTAACAAATCTTATTGGTGTTTTTTTCATTTATTAGGAGTTCAACATGTGCCAAACACTAACAAAGACCTTTGTGCATACATTTATATATATTTTTTAGATTTTGTCAAGCCAAACATAAGCAATATGTTCCTGTTCATGTTCATTTGGTAAATGAATTAAACAAATTTGTTCGAGTTCACCTTATTTTAGGGCGTGAATTTTAACATCTAAGTTTTTTTTTTTCCTTTCCCTAGATTTTAGATGTATCAGATTTGCCAGCCTCTTCTTTATCATGTAGTTTCAGTTTGTGTGGAAAATGGTTGCAAACAGAAATGATGTCGCAACGGTGGTTAGAGGAGGCAATATCGAAGGCTGGGGAAAGAGAGATGAAAAGGAAGAGCTTTCATTTCTCATCTCAGTGCAAGAGTCCATAGAAAATGGACTCAATATTTGCACTTGATAGTGGACTCTGGTGACTTGTGTGTGCACAATCTTTGCGAAAGAGGAGAGAGAGAAGAAGAAATAAAAGAGAGATGAGCATACAAGATATACAGTCCACTTTGATTTATTGGTTGAGAGCTTTGTGTCACATAGAGAGATGTTTTTTTAGTTTTTAAGTCATCCATGCGGCTTTAAAACCCCTTCCTTCTGCTAAGTCAGCATCAACTTCTTACAATGCTTAGCTAGACATTAAAGAATACTAGAGAGAAAGTAAATGGGAAAAGCTTAACTATTAAAAGAGAACTTTTACAAGAGTTAGAGGGGTTTTGAGAGATGTGCAGAGATGGTCACAAATGAAGGAGGGAGGGACCAAGCAAAAGCTGCCTAGTGCTTGAGACCGGTAAGTGTTGAAAATAAAATCATCCCTGCTGCAGTTCCCTATAAAATTCATTCTGAGAAATTTTAAAATTTTGATGGAATTTCTAAACTTTCAACACGTCACAAAATTCTAAAAAAAAAACAAAAATAAATCAAAATCATAATCAAACAAAAATATAACAGTAATTTATAGAGCAAAGCAATCCAAACTCACCTTTAAGTTGTCACCAATATCCATGTCGCTTGAAGGATCATACAGAAAGCTGTTTGTGCTCCAGTTTTTCCCTGAAGCCAATTATTCAGTCTTCCTGATCTGACTTTCAATGATCACGAAACAAACATTCTAATACTGTTAGTACACTATAAAGGATGAATAAAACATTTACAGCAGAGTTGCTCTTATCACAGGAACCATTAAAGTTATCAGTATCATTTCAATCCCCAGAATTACAGAGGCTACCTGCAATGTAAAGAATACTTAAAATTAAATAGCTTCTTTCCAGAATAACCAAGTCCAGTTCCAGTTCTTCCAGTTAAGTCCAAACAAGACGATGCAGGTTCATTAAGAGTAGTTTACAAGCTGTGAACTACACCTAATCGATCTAAAATGGAGAAACACCTTTGTACAGTAAATGAAGAACATCACAGCATGACTACAATATGCTAAACTAGCAACTACTAACCCTATTCATTAGCCTCACACAAAAAAACTGAGGGGAAAAAGTTCCTGAGAATCCTAAGACAGTTTCACGGTGCCGTCTCTTTGAAGCTCTTTGTCAACCATATAGCTGTCTCCCTCGGCGAAGCCTTTCCAGGGCCAAAAGGCTTCAAGAGTATGCCCAGTTCTTCAATCCTCTCCTGCTGTAGCAGCTGCGCACTGAACTCCAACAAACCTTCTAAAGCCTCTGCCCTTTGCTGATATGATGATGTGTCGAACCGCCGTTGACGGGACTCCGACGATCCCCGGCTTGATGCATCCACAGCAGCAGGATTTCTTTCAGAAGAGTCGCTCCCAAGATCTCCGTCGGTTCGAAATATTTGAACGGTGCATTTATCCTTGGTGATTGAGCGATCTCCATAGTGAGGGGTGGAAGAGGAGCCATGAACTGATGAGATCTTATGGAGAGAGAACAGAGGATCTTCAGATGAAGCTAGTGGGAATTCGGCAATCCTGTCTATCCGAGGGGCATTGACTGAAACCTCTGGAGATTGCATCCTTTGAAGCATGCTAGTAGCATTGCGTCTGTGAGGTGTTTCAAATGAAGGCAGTGGCAGAGACGCCCTCCTACTGAATCTACTAGTACGATCCGCTGGTGTCCTTATGTAAGCCTGTGAATTAGGGCAATGGATAATTTAGTGCGACGATGAAGATGAATGGAACAAAAACATAAAAATCTCCACTACATTTCCAGAATTAAAATTATTAGAGCAGCTAGATCTCATTTTTTTTACTGCTACCTATGAGTCCATGTTAGCATTGTACACAACAACAACATCAAGCCTTTGTCCCACAATGTGGGGTCTTCTACATGAATCCTTTTTCTCCATTGTCCCATTAAAAATCAAATTCTCATTTAAATCTAATAAAGAAAGATCATTTATAATATTTTCTAACCAACTCTTTTTTAGGTATACCTCTACCTTTTTTAACAAAAGTCAAATCTAATACCTCTACTTTCCTAACCAGGTCATCGGAAGGCTATCATTTTATGTGACCAAACCATCTAAGGAGACTCTCTAATCTTATCTTCCACTAAAGCATTGTACACGAAGAAAAATAAATTACTTTGCTCTAAATTTTGCTTGAAGGGCAAGAGGAATACCATTTCACGGTTTGATACACTATATATAGTTTTTGCAGGTTCCTCTTGCTTTCTTGGAGTAACAAAAGCTTTGCCTGGAGTATATTTAGGTGTCTTAGAAAGACTTGGCTTATCAATGTTCATTTTTCCACGGCGTGGCTGGCCTATATGACTGCTGCCAACTGACAAGTCCTTGATCTTTTGTTTCAAATATTCAGGATGATCTTTAATGCTTTTTGTGGAGCTAATGGAATCCCGCTCGGCTGTGGTTCGGTTCGGCTTCACAATCCTTTCATTGGCATAGGATTGTATTTTGTCATTTTTGTTGCAGACAAAATCATCTTCATCATCAGAAAATCTAATTTTCTTTACAAGATTGCTTGTGAGATGTTGGATGGGAAGAGAGTTGCGATTTGGGCTGGTTTTCAAATGTACTTGGAGTACATAGGGCTGAAGGTGTGGGTGCTTGAGCAGTTCTGCAGCCTGAAAAATTGTATTTCAAACAAGAAAATAATCGTACTTTGCATTTTCTTCTAGTTATAAGCATGGTACCACTAAAGTAGTAGCGGAGTAAAAGGCTAAAAGCACAACATGAACACTCACACTTGGCCTATGTTCTGGGCTTTTCCTAAGCATGCTTTTAATAAGTCCTCTACTGAACAAATGAATAAGAAAATATTAGACAGAAAACGCCTCCAAAAAGCCTCCTAGTTTGCAAATATGAAAAATGAATACAAGAGAAACTCTTACAATGGGCCGGAATATGTACTCGGGAGAGGAGCTATAATTGACTTGTTTATTTTGTTTATCAGGCCTTGCATATCCTGCATTTTAGCAAAATGGCAAATGAGATTTTTGACGTATAGTAAGAATGCAAGAAAGAAAGCTCAATGAGGGTTTTTTTTTTTTTCAGTTTGAGTATGCCTTTAGCAAATGTGATCCATTAACTAGTAAAACAGTGTAAAAGAGCGTCTATGCGTACATGTATCATACAGATTTTGTTCAAGCATTCTGAGTGAAAAATGCAAAGTATTTCATTAAAAAAAAAAAACTTCACCTATAAATTATTTTTGGAATGCCAAAATAAGGTATATAAAAAAGAATTTATCATAAATATAGGAGAACTATATGTGAACTAATTGTTTTTACGTTTAAATGAGTAATTTTTCTATATATTTGAAAATGAAGGAAAACAAAAATATTTAAAAATAATTCCTACGTATGTGTATTATACAAGTATAACACGCGAATTTTTTTTTTAGGACATTTAGACCAATTAAGGCAGACTCACACACACATCTCATACACAAGACTTTAACCCAAGACATCTTAGTTGGTAGCCTAAACTCTCAACCAACAGATCAAGATGAGTTGGGTATAACACACGAATTTACTAGCATTGTTTGAATGTAGAATAGCATTCAGAAGAGTAACTTGTTTGACTGGTCTAAGAGAGACCGATTCAGAAGAGATCAACCCTTGTTTACTCCAAGCAGAAGCCTGCTCTGCCTAGTAGCCAGCCGTTCACCCTTGGGGTGGGGCCCACAGCTTAATGAAGAGAGAGGAGGGGACGGTTTAGGAGGGAAATTCAATTGGAGGGTTGTTTTGGTTATTTTGCTAGATATTGTATGATTTAAGTAGTTTTGTTAAACCTAGGGTTAAGTTAGGCTATGTTTGGCTAAATTTAGTTTTTCTAAAGGTAGAAAGGGACTCTAGTGGGTAGCTAGGGTTTGAGAGAGACGGATCTTCCTCCCCAATTGAAGATCCATTGTATTTGTTTGTTTTCTTTTCATCTATCATCAATTAAAAAGGTTCTCTTGTGTTCTTCCACATAGTTCTTCTTGTTTACTGTTTTGGGCTTTGCTGAAATTCAATTTCAACCCAAGGTATTCTTGTATTTCTAGAAGTGCTTCCTAACATAATTCTAGCAAATTAATGATATTTCAAAAATATTTTTCCCATGTAAAGCAACTCTTAAGACATCTAAGAGAAAATCCTCAGCTTTTCTTCAGTATGATCACATTAATGTAATCTTGATGCAGGGAAATTTTTTTTCCATAATTAATTTATTGAGAAACACAAACATATTTTTTTATAATAAAATCCTAGCAAATATTTCGAGGTGCCCAAAACTTTGGCTTACCATTGCTGAAATACAGTAATCATTTCAAGCTATGTGCCATTGTCGAGAAATTAGACGCAAAAAATATTTGTAAGGTAAGTTCAGAGAAATATTGGTTTTAGGACTAAAGTAAATATTTTTTTTCAAGATAAACATAAAAATATATGACTTTAACATAAATATAAATTAATCTTCAGGTTTTAAATAAAACTAGATTTTAAATTTTGTTACAACTTCAATTATTTTGCATCAACTTGAAAACAAAATTTTGAACCTGATTTAGATTTAAATTCATCTCCTTAGTACCTTTAAATAGTAACCATATTAACGGAGCCACAATCACAATATTCCATTCCAAGATGATAAATTGAGCCATGTAACTGAAAGAGAAGTGGAAAATAGGAAATTCTTGTGGTAGGGATTTTATTAGGCGTTGCTATTATTAGTATAAAGTAAAAGAATTGTATGAGGTTTTTTTTTTGGTTTAAAGTAAACCAAATACAAAACATGTGCATGAAGGATTTTGGATTAAGGAATCCGCCATAATATTTGTTTTCAAAGAATTCAAAATTAGCCAAAATTGGGTGAGTTCCAAAAACAAGGAAAACACAGCCTATGACATTACATTTCTAGTCAATGGCCTCCGACGCCACCCACGCTAACAACACCTTTACTGTCACCCATCACCCGCAAGTCATTAACAAAGCCCATCATCGTCCGCCAAATTTCAATGCTTTTGAAATGCATGATAATAAATACAAAAAAATATTTCAATATATTTGATTTGTATTCAATCAAATAACTGTTGCATTTCTAAAATACATGCATTCCAATTATTCTATATCTTTTAAATACATCCATTTTAAAAACATTCATCCAAAAGTACTTTAGAAAATGGGAAAAGTACCAAAATGATCCCTTGATTTTTTATAAAGGATCAAAATGGTCTCTAACTATATCAAAGGGTCATTTTGATCCCTCAAGTCTTTAAAAGAAATCAAAATAGTCCTATATTAAGACTATTTTGGTTCCTCTTTAAAGAGTTGAGGGACCAAAATGATGCTTTAAAATAGTTGGGGACCATTTTGATCTTTCATATAAAGTCAAGAGACTATTTTGATTCTTTTGTACTTAGAAAATAGAGTGAGAGAGAGAAATTTGAAGGGAAAAAATAAAGAAGAAATAATTAGATGTGATTCATTTGTTATGACTTATGACTGTAGAAAATCTTGTGACGCAGGTATAGTGGTGTAGGAAATAATGTTATGGCTTCATAGACATGCATAATGCTACTGTTTAAGTAACATTCATGCTGAGATTATTCGGATTTTTTAAATCTTTTGTATTTATCATCTCTCTTTATGTTATTCACCCTTGTATTTGGATAAAGAGATTTGGGGTTTCTCTTTTTTTCATAAGATTATGTTGACATGATTTTAAGAACATTTTCATGTGTTCTTTTACTTGTACAACTATGTAGCTTTACCTATAATTGATCAAATCCTCTTCTTTCCAGGTCATGTAGGCTACGTTTTACAAACATAAAACTTGGCATTCTTTGTGGCGCTTGATAAGCTATTACTTGGCATGATCATCATACATGTTCTTGGTAAGTACTTTCAAGAAAAAAAACTGGGTTCTACCCTAAAAATAAGCATCTGAAAGTATGAGTCAATGAAGATCACGCGTTTCATGCAGTTTGTGGATTTCATGGGTCATGGAGAGTTTCCAACATGTTTCACCAAGGTTAAAATGGATGATTCTCACGACGGCTCCATATAGTTGAATTGGCAATGTAATAGTTGACAATGCTAAAAAGCATTTTTTTTTAGTGATAGTCAATATTCATAACTCTTAGAGATTTGTTAAGATACATGAAAGTATTGTGGTCACAAATAGGATAGATGAAAAACATATTAGTGAAGAATTATTAATTGTTTCCTTCACCCATAGCTTTTTTTTTGGGGTTAAAAAAATGGGTTTGATAACTGATATACCAGGCCTAATTTTTTATCCACTTTTGGTTCACACTCCGCAACAATTATATCTAAAAAAAAAACACTCCCACAAATAATTTGATATAACATTCACTATATGCAGCATACTCTACATTGATGAGCATGCAAGAGATCTATAGTTAAGAATAAATTCTACTACTTCGTGAAAAAGTTATATGAGATATTCCAACTTACAAAAGCTTTGAAAGCAGGCTTCAGAGCAGTCATTTCATATATGCAACATCCTGGAGAAATATAAAATGAAATATAAAAATTAAGCACTCGCAATATTTCAATGAAGTCTGGCACAGTTCACAAAGATTACCTAAAGACCATATATCAGACTTGGAACCATAAGGTACATCTGCTAGAAGCTCTGGGCACATATAGCTGGGAGTTCCAACAACCTGAAAAATCAATAAACCCAGGACAGCAGGATGCAATTTAGAAAAAAAAAAGTGAAAAGGAATTAGAATGACAATTTCAGGACAGTGCTCACAGATGATGCAAGATCATCCGAACTTAACATTTTTGCAAGGCCAAAGTCACCTGCAAGTAGCGTAACTTAGTACTTGTAAGTTATTTAGCAATTTCAGTAATTAGCTTGAATTTAGCATCTTACCCAGTCGAAGGCTCTGATCTTTTGCTAGGAAAATATTAGAACACTGGATCAATTACAAATCATTAGCATGAATTTTGTGCATGGTACATCCAATTAGTGTTCTATTTATGATTACCCACCTTGACATCACGGTGAAGAATATGGTTCACATGCAAGTAATCAAGAGCCATAAGTAACTGCACAAGCCACTTGCAAAGCTTCTGCAGACATGATATAAATGAATGCTAAGAGAACAAAAACATTCTGAAAATAATAGTAAGCAATTTTTAAGAGTAATTTTAGTTTTGTTTTCAAATAAAATGACCTCTTCAGTGAAAAGGTGTCCATTCGCCTTTTTTATAACTTCAGCCCTGCCAAAACAAGATTAAAGATTGACAGCTTCAGAACACTGATAAAGATTCAGTTTTAGTCGAACGCATGTAGGGCACATAGAGACTTACATGTCGCCACCCTCACAATACCCTATGATAATACAAACATAACAGCCCTGCATGAAACAATCCACAAATTACTTTCATCATAAATGCCATGAAGATGCAGAATAAATTCAATTTACTAAATCATGAAGTGAGTATTGATTTTAATGAGGTCAGAAGATCAAAAAATCCATTGACTAGGTCCTAAAATGTATTGCGGAATTAAATTGATAGATAAACGATAAAGGGACGAGGGAAGGCATATGAGTTGTTTAAACTTCAGATATTAGATTTAGCGGCTCTGGAATCTTGATTAACCAAAGTTTAGTACAGCAAAAGAACTTTATCAAACTAGTCAAGAAAAACTCGATGAAGGTTATAGCAATCTTGGAGCAATGATCACAAGTACAGGAAACATAAGTATTGCCATCAACAACATGTTGGTATGAGAAATAAAAATAATTAGGACAACAAAATGAAAAAAAATGCTAAAAATGGCCACCACATTAAAAAAGATTAATGAAAGTAAAAAAAAAAACAATCATGCTTGAAATCTAATAGGTCAATAACATTAAGAATGAATCCTCACAATAAACACCCAATACGGTGACTTTTATGATAACAAAGGTGTGCTCACAGACCTTTTCAACCCAAGAATCCTTGTATTCCACAATGAATGGATTCCGCACTTTAGAAATAAGCTCCATCTGCAGAAACAATGAAATTCTAATAACTAAAATCAATATATAAAATGCAGCACCTAAAGGTCGGCAAAGGTTACCAGTTATCTAAAAGGAAACTAAATCATCTAAAAGAACGGCTAATGTCAGAAGCAAAAAAAAACCAAATGCATTAAAATAAAGGAAAAATAATAATTTAAATATATTTTCATGTAATGAATTCAGAAAAATAACATCTATAAGCAATGGTTCTAAGAGCATTGTTCTCATTACAAAGCATAGAAATTTGTCCATTTATCAACCAAATTGACCAACGTAGAGTGCATGGGATTAACTCATTCTAGTGTAAGCCACTGGCTACAAACAATCCCAAATAAACAACTGTGCACAACAGCAAAGATTTTACCTCCAGGTGTGCAGACCTGCGGCACCTATCTGTCTGCCGAGCAAGCCTGATTTTCTTCAGGACATACCTAAGAAAATCAAGAAGAAATACATAAAAATCCCACCAAAGCTAAAGCAATGCCATGGATACAGCGCAAGACAAATACAAGTGAGCCTCCTCTCTACTTACTTTTTCTTTTCCACCTTGTGCTTCACGAGAAGAGCAGAGCCAAATGCTCCTTTGCCAATCTGCTCCAAAACCTCATATTGCTCCATCTTAAAATAACAATTAGCTCCAACTCTTTCAAACTTATGTAGCTCTCCCTCACCTACAACAGGATACACACCCCAAACTTACACTCAGAGAACGGAAAGCTTAAATGTGTTAAGGTCGCAGTTACATCATCTACATGTCACTTGTTGAATGCATTCGTGTTCATCATAAAAAACTAGTTCCAAATTACCACCAATTTCTTCAATGAAAAAACTGCCCAAAAAGGTCCGATCCACGACGCGTAAAACAACAAGCAGAAAAACAAATTTAAAAAAACGCAGGTTAAGTCGGCTCCTACTTCAAGCCAATGAAAACAAAGGATCTCAAGAAAACCCAATAACAAATAATCAATTCAATCGTCAGTCAGCGAAAACAGAAACCAATATACTATTCAAATAAACACAACCACACAAGCACTTAAGCAGCGCTGCAACGAAGAAAAATAAGCACAATAACCATCTAAATTCGTAACTCTCGATAAATCATAAACTAGCAACAGAAAAAGACACGAAACGCAGTTTCTGATACACACGCGTTTCGAATCGTGCTCCGAACTCGAAATGCAAGCCGAAACTGCTTTCATAGCAAACCGAAACCCAGGCACATTACTTCAAATAAGCACTCAGCGAGCCGCAGAAGCCTCACCGGATCTAAACCCACTGCCGGCCGAACAGAGATCTCCGATTCTACTGGATCATGGAGACCTCGCCGACTAAAAGAAGCGGAGCAGTGAGAACTCGCAGTTCCTCACTCACATGCTCTCCGACATGGGAGCAAGAAGGAGAAGAAGAAGCGAGACCAGCGCCGCAACTCGAGGCGGCAACAGGCTCCTCAAAAGGAGTTGATTGGTAGATTCGAAGTTCGAATGCCTGCGAAAGAGGAAAAAGAGGGCTAAAGAAGCAAGAGAGCAAGTGAGAACTATGTAGTGAGAGAAAGCCAGAGGGGTCAGTCTCGCTAATTTTTGTTTCATCCGAATTATAAATTTGTTAAAAAAAAAAATCATATAAAAATTGAATTAATTAAAAATAGGGCAAATTCTAAAAATATGAAAGATTGGTCAAGATGCACTGCCTTAATTTTAATCCTGATTACTTTTAAAAATTTTGAATATATTTTAAATGCAAATTATAAAAATCAATTAATTCATATAATGTGCCTATTTTAGAATAATTTTTTAAAATTTTAAAATCATTTAGAGTATATTCATCTAAATATTTTCTTGTAATTTGTTTAGTTGTTTATTGAAGCTTTATAAAAGATTAGTATTTTCCCAAAATATATTTAAATTTATAATGTTAATAAATAATATATTATAATGTTAATACAAACACCCTTATATTGTGTGATCATTATTTTGTGCATTAGATGAGGACCATTCATATGGTGATGCTAAGGGGATCTTTGGTTGCCTATATTAGGGTTGTAATGTCCAAATGCAGGGCTTTAGAAATATTTGTATTTTGTTAAAGCCAAAGGAATGGAGAGTAAAATTTTGAAGTAAAAAAATTCACCCTATAGTTCAAATCAAGTGTATTTTGAATTACTCTGATTTGGGCGATTTTGAAAAACAATGGAAACTCATCGACATTGTCACCACCAACTACCTGTAAAACCCCTCAAAAGCTATTTTTTTTAGTGATGTTAGTCCCGGACGAACTGAAGAAAATTGTGAATAATCTTTCATTTTCGTCTGTACGAACCTGGAAGGGTCGGGACGAACCGTCGGCACGAACTGAACCCGAGAGTTTCGTCCATGGACGAAATAAATTGGAATTAAATTCGTCTGGACGATTTGAGTCCAGAGAAGATCGTCCCGGGACGAATCGGGACATCGTCCGGGACGATCCTGCTTAATAAATATCTGAATGGTGTCGTTTTTTGAAGAGAGAGAAAGTCCAAGAGAGAAAACCGTGGAAAGAGGAAGAAAAATGGATTTTTGAGCGACTTCGACTCGTTTTCATCCGTCGCCGTAGTTGGGAAAGTTGATCGACTCGAGGTAAGGCACATTCCGCCTTTCTCAATTTTCAGAAACGATAATTTTGAAGACTTTTATGTTCCGGATTTTGTTTCCGTTAGCGAATTTCTGGTATTATTTTCTTCTGACAAAGGTTTTATGGCGTAACTTTTGATATGTTTTTGAGATGATAATTATGAACGTTTTGGATATTTTATGGAAGATTTTTACCGGATATTTTGAATTCTACGGTGTTTTAATTGAATTGCAAGTTATCAGGATGTTGAAAAATGTTACTTCAGTACAGTAAAAATCTTATAATGTTGTTATGGATATTCTGTGATAATTTGATAAATTTCTGAATCTGTGAATTTTGTGTAAATTCCGTATACTGCCGTTATACTGCTGATTTTTCGTACGAATTCTGATTTTTCTGAATTGATATATTGAATGAATTGAAGTGTTTGTATATTATCAGAAGGGAGTTATAAGGGGCCAGGATCTTTTGAGATTCTGTAAGTGTCAGGGAAATCTGATATGAGCTCTGAAATCTGAAAATAAATTCTGTTCCGGAATTTTGAATATTTGTTCTGTTCTGGTGCTATAAGCACAAAGGGAGACATAAGGGGTCAGAATCCGTCGAGATTCTGTAAGTGTCAGGGAAGGGAGGCATAAGGGGCCAGAATCCGTAGAGATTCTGTAAGGGTCTGGGAATCTGAAATCTGATATGTTATATGTTATCTGAAATCTGATGTTTAATATCTGATAATCTATGCTGTGACTTATCTTATCTCTTTTATGAGTTATCTAATTAGAATTATCTGATATGAATGTGATTTTATCTGATTTCTGTACGATTCTGGTTATTCCGTACGATTATGTCTGCTCTGTGACTTGTAAGCTTTATGATATCTGTTCTGAACTCCGATTCGACATGACTTCAGTTTTCTGTATCAGTTGTTTGATTTCTGTTGATCAAGTATCTGTTCTATGATTTCCGTACGGCTATTTTCTGATGTGAATTTCTGATGATTTAGATTGGTGAGTGATGTCTTGCTGAGCTGTGTTTGCTCATCCTTATTTTCTGCGTGGTTTTCAGGTTCTGGGAAAGGGAAAGTATTTTTAGTTTGTTTTCAAAATAAAATGACCATCTTCAGTGAAAAAAGGTGTCCATCGCCTTTTTTTATAACTTCAGCCTCTGTCCAGAACAAGACGGATTCAAAGATGACCGCATTGCCCAGGTTTTGCAGAACACTTAGGCTACAGATTAGTCTTTGGTTTAGTCGAACGCATGTAGGGACATAGAGACTTACATGTCGGCCACCTGCTCTACAATACCACTATGAATAATACAAACATACGCCCTGCTATTTGAATACATGCTCCCACAAATTACTATTTCATTTCATCCACAATCGCCATGAAGATGCAGATAACATTCAATTACTAAAATCAATGAGTGAGTATTGATTTTTAATGAGGTCGAAGATCAACCAAATAATCCATTGACTAGGTCCTAGAAATGTTTTCCGTAGTTAAGAATTTAAGTTGGCTAGATAACCGATCAAGGGACGTGGGAAATAGGCGCGATATGAGTGGTTTAAATTCAGATATTAGATTTTTTGGGCGGGCTCTGGAATCTGATTACCCAAAAGTTTAGTGCAGCAAAAATAACGTTTGTCAAACCTAGTTCAGAAAAACTCGATGAAAAGGTTATAGCAATCTTGGAGCAATTGTCACGTACGTGAAACATAAGTATTGCCATCCAACATCCATGTTTGATATGAGAAATAAAAATTAATTATGCGAAAACAAAAGTGATTAAAAATGCTAACAATGGCCACCACGATAAAAAAAGAATTCTGAAAGTCCAAGAAAAAATTGGACTTCTTAAATTTATTATATAGTAAATACTACCAATCATGCTTGAAATCTAATTAGGTCAATAACATTAGAATGAATCCTCGAACAATAAACACCCATATATGGTGACTTTTAATGATCACAAAGGTGTGCTCACTAAGACCTTTTTCAACCCAGAATCTTGTATTCCTCACAATGAATGGATTCCGCACTTTAGATATGTCTCACTCTGCAGAAACAATGAAATTCTGATAACTAAAATCAAATATATAGAGGAAACCTGCAGCACTGGAAAAGGTCGGCACTTAAGGTGTACCGATGTTATCTTTATAGAATGGAACGATACTAAATCATGCTAAAAGAACGGCTATGTTAGATAGCAAGAAAAAAAGCATTAAAATAAAGGAAAAATAATATTTTAAATTATTTTCGATGTAATGATTCTAGAAAAATAACATCTATAAGCAATGGGTCTAAAGAGCATTGTTCTCATTAACATAAGCATAGAAATTTGTCCATTTATCATTACAACCAAATTGACCAACTGTAGATGCATCTGGAATTACTCATGCTAAGTGTAAGCCACTGGCTACAAACGAATTCGCCAAATAAACAACTGTGGCACAACAGCAAAGATTTTACTCCAGGTGTGCAGACCTGCGGCACCTATCTGTCTGCCGAGCAAGCCTGATTTTCTCAGGACATACCTAAGAAAATCAAGATGAAATACATAAAAATCCACCAAAGCTAAACGCAATGCCATGGATCAGCGAAAGACAAATACAACGTGAGCCTCCTCTCTACTTACTTTTTTCTTTTCCACCTGTGTGCTTCACGTACAGAAGAGCATTGAGCCAAATGCTTCCTTTTGCCCAAATCTCTGCTCCAATAACCTCATATTGCTCATACCCCTTAAAATAACTCAATCTAGCTCCAACTCTTTTCATAACTTAATGAAGCTCTGCCCTCACCAACAACAGGATACACACTCTCAGACTTTACACGTCAGAGAAATGGAAAGTTCTCTAAATGTGTTTACAGGTAGCATTACATCATCTAACAGTGTCACTTGGGTTGATGCATTTCGTGTTCATCATAACCAAACTAGTTTCCAAATTACACCAATATTCTTCAATGAAAAACCTGCCCAAACAAAAGCGTCGACTCCACGCCGCGTAAAACAACAAGCAGAAAAACAAATTTAAAAACGTAGGGTTTAGTCGGCTCCTACTTCAAGCCAATGAAACAAAGGATCATTCAAGAAACTCTCAAGTGAACAATACAATCTAATTCAATCGTCAGTCAGCGAAAACAGTAAACCAATTATATTATTCAAATAAACACACCACACAGAGCACTTAAGCAGCGCTTGAACGAAGAAAAATATAAGCACACATAACCATCTAAATTCGTATACTTCTCGATAAAATCATAAACTAGCACAGAAAAGCACGAAACGCAGTGTTTCTTGATACAACGCGTTTCGAATCGTGCTCCGGAACTCGAAAATGCCAGCACGACAACTAGCTTTCATAGCAAATCCGAAACCAGGCAGCATTACTTCAAGGATAAGCACTTCAGCGGGAGCCGCAGGAAGCCTCACCAGGATCTAAACCCACTGCCGGCCTTGAGACAGTAGATCTCCGCGATTTCTACTGGATCAATGGAGTTACCTTTCCGCCCGTACTAATAAGCGGAGCAGTGAGAACTCGTCAGTTCCTCACTCACAATGCATCTGCCGACATGGAGCAAGAACGGTAGAAAGAAGTAAGCGAGACCTCAGCGCCGCAATACTCGAGGCGGCAATCAGGCTCTCTCACAAAGGAGTTGATTGGAGATTCGAAGTTCGAATCGCCCTGCGAAAGAGGAAAATAGAGGGCTAAAGAAGCAAGAGAGCAAGTGAGAACTAGTAGTGAGAGAAAGCCAGAGGGGTCAGTCCTCGCTAATTTTTGTTTTCATCCGAAATTATAAAATTTGTTTAAAAAAATTCATATAAAAAATTGAATTAATTAAAAATAGGCATTCCTAAAAAAATTGAAAGAATGGTCAAGATGCACTGCCTTAATTTTAATCTGATTAACTTTTAAAAATTTTGAAATATTTTTAAAATAAAAAAAAAAAAAAAAATGGCTAAAATATAAAAATACGAATTAAATTCATATAATGTGCTTATTTTAGAATAATTTTTTTAAAAATTTTAACAATCATTTAGAGTATATCATCTAATATTTTCTTGTAATTTTTAGTTTGTTTATTGAAGCTTTATAACAAAGATTAGTATTTTTCCGCAAAATATATTTAATTTCATAATGTTTATAAATATATATTATAATGTTAATTACAACACACTTATCTGTGTGATCATTATTTTGTGCTTAGATGAGGACCATTCATATGGTGATGCTAGGGATCTTTGGTTGCCCTATATTAGGGTTGTAATGTCCAAATGTCAGGGCTTTAGAAATATTTGTATTTTGTTTAGAGCGAACGGACAATGAGATGAGTAAAATATTACTGAGTCAAAAAAATTCACCCTATAGGTAAATCAATGTGTATTTAATTACTACCTGATTTGGGCGATTTTGAAAAACCAAGTGGAAACTCTCGACATTGTCATCCAGCCACTGCCACCTTATCGCCGCGCCAGTGCACACCTTCAACTGTTATCGTTGCATTCCACTGTTTTACTTCAACAAGTAAAAAGAAAAAAAAACAAAAGACAATGGATTTATTTTACCACTCATTCACAACTTCCAAATATTTCAAATACAATGTAATTCTTTTTATATTGCCAATCCTTTTGCACTGCGTTTTTTTTTTTTTTCGGCAACTCATATACATCCCTTATGCTATATTCTAGTAGATGGGCTCAAACGGAAAATTGACAAAGAATGACCTTATAAGAATCAGCATCATGAACCAATAACATACAACATAACACTTAAACTTACCATAGAAGCATCAAATACTTAAGCCGGCTAACTCGATTACAACTTAATCGATGGTCTTTACTTAAAACCCACCTGAATGTAACACTTTAAGAAAGATAATAATAAAGCTAACCACTTAGGACACCCCATCAATGTGACTTCTCCAAATTAAATTCATCGAGCCTAATTTTTGACACAATATTTAGGCATATCAATATAATGGCACTCCATATAAATATGTAGAAAATTATTAATCTCTTACTTATCCTTTGTATAGAAAGGATGTTTTCCAAAATTGGAATACTTTAATATATTAATAAACAATAGAAAAAAAAAGAAGATGTTATTAGTTTTCACTATAGGAAATATTATACTCTTAGTGGAATTTATTCCTTGACCATAATATATGGACCATATACTATGCAACTATTCACTTATATTAAATGGCACTTTATTTGAGCCTTTTATAGATCAGCTTTTTCTTTGACTCTCAACAATTGAGTCAGTACAGTTCCAATGCTCTCTTTCCCTATATTTAAATGCTCTCGATACATGAATCGCGAAACAATGGTCAGCTATTTATGAAGTATGTAAGAAATCCCGCGAATACGAGTGGCGCCAAGCATCGAGCACGAGCCGCCTGCGGTGCCCCCCTGCCCACTAGCGTCCTAAAAATGGGTCCCACTCAAGTAGACCCAGGTGGACGGTGGGTGTGTTTCTGGTCCGGTTATATATATTAATCCTACCATCGACTGTGAGTTGGGAGCGGGAGAACCGCATGGTTGATGTACGCGGAGGAACTTTGTCTGAAGATCGTTACGGTTACGCTGCAACTAATCAATGATATTTACTGGTATAAGACGAAAAAGCTCAACAGTAAGGTTTCTCGCGAGTCGCGCTTTGGGCAGACCATGAGCATATCGTAGGGAGTGATGCAAGTGGGGTAACAACTTGTAGTAAACATGAATCATAAGGGGGGAAGTCGTATTCAGCACTGGGAATTATAGAGCTCCACGCTCTTAATGAGTAATGGCAAGCCGTAGGGAGCATCTACGCGCACCGAAACGCTAAACGAGTGTAAGATGTCCGTGTCCCGTCGCTAGTACACCTACCGAAACTCTATGATTTTATCCTAGCCATTTATAATCGCTCGCAGGATGAATGATGTGCGACTAGACATAATAATTGCTCGCACTGTTCCTCACGCCATCTCTTGTTTTGCTGACTCATCCGGGCAAAAGGAGCGCTGCGGCACCAAGGAGAGAGCGAGTCATTATCCTTCTCAAAAACACTAAAATGACGTTCGAGTGTTTGGAGCATCACCTGCGCATTTTGAAGTCTTTGCAATATACTATTGGGGCAGTGAATAAAATGAAGTTTTCGGTTGGGAGATGACCGCTTAAGCTATTACATATTATGCATCGCGGCAAATA